>NC_092047.1:108798229-109098229 GCF_003086295.3 Arachis hypogaea | reverse complement strand
GATGCACAACGGCAAAAGAAATCTGGGACAAATTGAAAATCACTCATGAAGGAACCTCTATTGTAAAGAAGACTCGGACAGATATGTTGAACAGAGAGTATGAAATGTTTGCAATGAAGGAAGGATAATCTATTGATGAGATGTTTGAACGCTTCAACATCATCATTGTTGGCTTAGATGCTCTAAGAATTACATATCCTGATTCTGTGCTTGTGAGAAGGGTGCTGAAATGTCTCACAAAAGAGTGGAAAACAAAAGCTTTAATTATTTCTGAGAGCAGTAGTTTAGATTCCATGACATGTGATGATTTGAGAGGAAACCTTCTTGTTTTTGAAAATACTTATTTAAAAAGGGATCCAAAAAAGAAAGGAATCGCTTTTTCTTCTGTGACTAACCCTCTGGATGATGAATCCAGTGATAACTCTTCTGAAAATGAGTTTGTTTTGTTTGCCAAAAAATTCAGGAAAATGGTGAAGCTCAAAAGCAAAGGCAGCAGCTCAAGGAAAATGAAGAAAGACCTCAGCAAAGTGACCTGTTATAACTGCAAGGAATTTGAGCATTTCAAATCTGATTGTCCCAAGTTGAAGAAGAAGGAGAAGCCGAAAAAAGAAAAGAAGAAGGGACTGATGGCTTCATGGGAAGATTTGGAAAATGACTCGGATGATGATGATGAGGAATCCGAGACCAAGTCACAACCTTGTCTCATGGCAGATCACATAGATCAGGTGTGCCTAGCATCCAAACGGAAGGAGAATATGTGGTATATGGATAGCGGATGTTCTAGGCATATGACCGGAAAGACAACCTTCTTCATAAAGCTTGATGAATATGATGGAGGACTTGTCACTTTTGGTGATGATGCGAAAGGAAAAATAGTGGCTGTTGGGAAAGTTGGTAAAAAATTTTTCTTCTTGTATAAATGATGTTCTTCTTGTGAATGGCTTGAAGCATAATTTACTTAGTGTTAGTCAACTGTGTGATTTAGGCTTTGAGGTTATTTTTAGGAAGTTTGTTTGTTTAGTTGTTTGTGAGAAAACTGGGGATATTTTATTTGAAGCTAAAAGATGCAATAATGTGTATGGATTGACTCTTGAGGACCTAAAAGAACAAAATGTAACATGCTTTACATCCCTTGAATCTGAAAAATGGCTATGGTATAGAAAGTTGGGTCATGCAAGCATGTACCAAATTTCTAAGCTAGTTAAGAAAAATCTGGTTAGAGGAATTCCAAACATCAAATTTGATAAGGATCTTACTTGTGATGCTTGCCAATTGGGCAAACAAGTAAAATTCTCTTTTAAACCTAAAGATGGAATCTCAACCAAAAGGCCATTAGAGATGTTACATATTGATCTTTTTGGACCAACAAGAACACAAAGTTTAGGAGGTAAACACTATGGTCTTGTGGTGGTAGATGATTACTCTAGATTTGGTTGGGTACTTTTCCTTGCTCATAAAAATGATGCCTTTCATGCATTTTCAACTCTTTGCAAGAAAATTCAAAATGAAAAGGATTTAAAAATTGCTCATTTGAGAAGTGATCACGGAAAAGAATTTGAAAATCAAGATTTTAAAAAATTCTGTGATGACTTAGGAATTTCTCATAACTTTTCATGCCCTAGAACACCTCAACAAAATGGGGTAGTTGAGAAAAGGAATAGAAGCCTTCAAGAGATGACTAGGGCCATGCTTTGTGAGAATGAGATTCCTAAATTTTTATGGGCTGAAGCTGTGAATACAGCTTGCTACATTTTGAATAGGACAATCATTAGAAAATGGTTGAAGAAAATCCCTTATGAGCTATGGAAAGGAACCCTTCCAAATCTTAAGTACTTTCATGTTTTTGGATGCAAATGCTTTGTGCTTAACAATAAAGAAAACCTTAGAAAGTTTGATCCAAAATCCTATGAAGGAATGTTTGTTGGATATTCCACCACAAGCAAGGCCTATAGAATTTATCTCAAAGAGCATAGAACCATAAAGGAATCCATACATGTTACTTTTTGTGATTCTAACTTAATTCCCAGTGCTGTGATATATAATGATTCAGATGGAGATGAGGATGGAACAAGTAAAGAAAATTCCAAATCTGTTCAACATGAGGAATCTGTCAGCCCAGTTTTGTCTCGTCAGATTGGAGGAGACATTTCCATTTTGTCTCCTGAGCAGGCACGAGAAACTAAAACAGTGAGACAACTAGAAGTTCATCAAAGATCAACACCTGTCCGAAAAGCCTAGAGAATGGAAATCTATGAGGGGTTATCCTCATGACTTTATCATTGGTGATCCCTCTCAAGGCGTATCAACAAGATCCACCACCAAAAGACAATCCGAACCAAGAAATTTTGCCTTCTTGTCACAAATGGAGCCCAAAAATGTCAAACAAGCTCTTGAAGATCCATCGTGGGTTAAAGCAATGCAAGAAGAGCTTGCCCAATTCGACAAGAATAAGGTTTGGACACTAGTACCACATCCGGATGGTAAGAAAGTTACGGGTACTAAGTGGGTATTTAAAAATAAACTTGGTGAGGAAGGACAAGTTGTTCGTAACAAGGCTAGATTAGTGGCCCAAGGTTACGATCAAGAAGAGGGTATAGTTTTTGATGAGTCTTTTGCACCGGTAGCTAGAATGGAAGCAATTAGGCTGCTTCTTGCCTATGCTGCCCATAAAGGTTTCAAAATGTTTCAAATAGATGTTAAATGTGCTTTCCTTAATGGCTTTATTGATAGAGAAGTGTATGTGGCTCAACCCCCCGATTTTGAGGATAAAGAGTTTCCAAATCATATTTTTAAACTATCTAAGGCTCTTTATGGTCTTAGACAAGCTCCAAGAGCTTGGTATGAAAGGCTTAGTGCCTTCTTGTTGGAAAATAAATCATTTTCAAAGGGGTACCACCAATACTACTTTATTTATTAAAGCATCTAATGATGATATACTCCTTGTTCAAGTTTATGTTGATGACATTGTATTTGGATCGGCCAATGTATCCTTGTGTGAAGAGTTTGGAAAACTTATGACTAGTGAGTTTGAAATGAGTTTAATAGGAGAGCTAACTTTCTTTCTTGGCCTCCAAATCAAACAAACTCCTAGTGGTACTTTTATTCACCAAGGAAAGTATGCAAAAGAACTTATCAAAAAGTTTGGCCTAGAAAATTCCAAATCAATGGGTACACCAATGCATCCTAACACAAAACTTGAAAAGGATGATGATGGCCAAGATGTGGATGAAACAAGGTATAGGGGAATGATAGGTTCACTCATGTACCTTACCTCCTCTAGACCGGATATTGTTCAAAGTGTGGGTGTATGCTCAAGGTTTCAATCTCACCCAAAAGAATCTCATCTTACGGCTGTTAAACGCATCATTAGATACATTAAGGGAACTTGTGATTATGGCTTGTGGTATCCTAAATCTGATGACTTTTGTGCAGTAGGATTTTGTGATGCAGATTATGCGGGAGATAGAGTGGATAGACGGAGCACATCGGGCATGTGTTGCTTCCTTGGAAGCTCGCTCAACATGTGGTCAAGCAAGAAGCAAGCCACAGTAGCCTTATCCACAGCTGAAGCAGAATACATTTCCGCATCTACATGTTGCTCTCAATTAATTTGGTTAAAAACACAATTAGAGGATTACAAATTAAATATCAATAGTATACCCTTGTTCTGTGACAACATGAGTGCCATAAATATTTTAAAAAATCCTGTTTTGCACTCAAGAACAAAGCACATTGAGATAAAATATCATTTCATTAGAGAACATGTGCAAAAGGGAACTATTGATATTCAATTTGTAAAATCCGAAGATCAACTTGCGGATATTTTCACTAAGCCCCTCTGTGAAGACAGATTCTGCACCTTGAGAAATAGTTTGGGAATGATAGAATTAAGTTCTGTTGAGAATTTGTAAATTTTTTGATTCTGTTTGTTTTTGTCTCGTAGGAAATCAGGAGACTAAATTGAGGACGTGATGAACTGGCATTGATACAGGGGGAGACAGATTCTGATATTAATAATCATGGGCCCAACCAATTTCTTTTACCCACTCTATGACTCTGGCCCGTTTGAGTTCTTCATCATATTTTTATTAAAAAAAATAAAATAATAATAATAATAATAATTTTTGGAGATTATCACATCATATCTTAATAGGGGAGGATAGTAGAAAAAGAGAGTGACTGATCTAATGATACTCTGAATTTTCTGATATTTATTGCCTGTCAATTTTTATTTGATCTGATATGTTGGCTGAACTTTATGTTGCTGGATATTTTTGCTTGATTGAATTGTTTGGCAGGAAATATTTTTGAACATGTTGAATTTTGGTTACCTGTTGCTGCTGCTGAAAGCTCTGTTATTTTGCTCTATGTGTATTTGACTCAGGAAAATTATTTTCATGTGTCTTGGATGACTGTACCAAACTTAACTCGATGCTGTTTTATTTTATGCTTGAATTATAATGGATTGCATTGCTTTGCAGGTCCCTCCTTAATGACAAAAGGGGGAGAAGGAAAAAGGGCTGAATTGAAACTGTTATGTTTCATTAACTTGTTTTGCTTTGTTTTACGTTCTGATCTGGCTCTGTTTTGAACACTCTGTGTTAATGGATTAATTTCGAGTTAAGCTTTGATTGTCATTTGCTCAAATGCATGTGTGCTGACTGGACCATTGTGTTTTGGTGAAAAACAAATATTTTGCCTTTTGTATGTTGTTCTCATTTATTTTGCAGTGCCCCTTGATGCCAAAAGGGGGAGAAAGTGCTGAAAATTGAAATTAACAAAACAGGGATAAAATTTTTGTTTGGATTCATGATCTCCCTCGTTTTAAGTTTCAATATTTTGTTATGTGTTTGATGTTAATAATGCATCTAATTGATGCTTGCTGTTTTGAGTTGATGCTTGAAGCTTTGAAGTTTGTAATTTAATATTTATCTTGGTAAAATGTTTGTTGTGTGACATTTAACTTACCTTGATAAAATTATTGTTGTTTAGGTTGCTGTTTTGAATTGTCTTTGGCAGTTCCTTTAAACTATGATATAAACATGAAGTTTGAAAATTGCTATGGTTTGAAAGGATCAAACTTGATTAAAAATATTTTCCTTATCATAATTACTTTGCTCTTATTTGAATGAAAAATATTTTAAACAGCAATTTATTTTCAAAAGACTTTTTGGTTGATTATAGTTTGAGCATAAAATCAATTTATTGATAACAAATGAGTTTTGATTATCATCCAATTCTGCTCATAAATCAAGCATTCAACATTTTCAAAATTAATATGTTGAATAACATTGTTACTTGAAGCTTGATTAAAATTGTTACAGGTTAGTGCTTCCCTTGGTAAAAACAACATATATTAAGGGGGAGCCATGTGACAATTAGAAATGGGGAGAAATTCAAATCTTCAAAAGGAGTACTTTATACTCAAATCTTTAAATTTCTTTCCATTTCAATTTTAATAATGTTTGTCATCAAGGGAGAGATTGATGAGTTTAGAAAATTCTAAATTAATATTTGTGATGACTAAACATTATTAAAATAATTAATTACAAAATTATTAATTTAATTTTCATCTAACATATGTTAATTAATAATTTTGTGTTGCAGGTTTTATAATTGGGCCGAAAATAAAATATAATTGCTACAAGCCCAAGTGTGATTTTATTTCTAATTCAGCTTTGATTCAAAAAATGTTCAAAGAAGTATGGTTGAATTGTTGTGATATTATTTGGGCCAAATTGAAGTTATTATTGCTACAAGCCCAAATTAATATTGATACTACAAGACCCAATGCATAATCCGAATCCATTAAGCATATAAAGCAAAGTTCCATTGCTTCCAACGGAACTTCTTTACTCATCATGAAGTGGAATTCAAAATTTTATTAAGTAAAGCTAATAAATGCATGGAAAATATGAAAGAGAAAGTTTCTTTGATTTGATTGATGGCCTTTAATGAAAGGCATGCTACCAAGAAACAAAAAGGAAGTGGACATTTAATTTATTTTGTCTAAATCCTTTAGTTAATGTTCATACCTTCCTTTCTTCTCTCTTTTGCTTCTAACCTTCGGTCATAACACAGAGAAACCATGGAAGCTAAGCATAGCTACCGAAGTGAAGGAAGAATACTCTACAAGACCATCATGATGATGGCAAGAAAACATAAAAAAGAAAAAGTATGCTGTGGCTAAGATCTTCGACCATGTATGGTAAGATATGGTGACAAGATCTTGGCCTCTTCATGCTCAAAAAGGAAGAAGAAGATCTCGGCCAGCAAGTGGAGATTCTTGGAGGAGATGGCTTGTCTTTGATTCTGCTCAACCACCACAGGAAGTAGCTAGAGTGGCGAAGTGATGGTAGAGGCAGAGATTGAAGCAGATGAAGTCATCATCATCATGAAGCATCAAGGGCCAGAAATCTATCTTGGAGAACAAGCCAAGGATGGAGAGCTCGGATTGATGAAGAGTGATGACCAAGGAAGGACTAGAGGTAATTGCATGTTGGTTATTGCATGGTTATCTCTTCTCTCTCTGTGTGGCCGAACCAGTTTCTTGAAGGAAGAAGAATTTGGCTTGGGTTTTTAGCTTCAAGTGTGGAGGCTTCTCTCTTCTATAAAAAGGGGGAACAGCCACTGGTTAGAGCAAGAAGTTAGAAGTAAGCAGTGAGAATGCAAGGCATAGGATTCTCAGAGCTACCTAAGCTTACAGATTTTCTTCTCCTTCAATGTATTATGTTTAGTATTTTTCTGTTTAATTTTGTCATGTCTTGAGTCTCATGGAAAAAGGCAAACAGTGAGGTTTGTATGAAAAAGCCATAGAGCGAAAAAAGGCAGAGAGTGCAAAATTAAAAGAAAAAGTCATAGATGTCTTAGAGTTCCTTTGTTCATCTATGTTGTGTTTCATGATTCTGTGGGAATCCCCTTGTAAGTTGGGTTAGCACTTTACAACTTGTAATCAGATTGATTATAGTAAAATTCCATCATGGTTGTGATGGAGATTGGATGTAGGCTGCATGGCACTTAGCAGCTGAACCAGGATATATCTGGGTGTAATCTTCTCTCTCTACTTCACCATTTCTGTTTCTACTGCACAGGAGCTAAAACCAAAAATAGCTCGTGCCAAGTGACGAGACAAAAATAAAAAGTCTCGTGGCTAGGGACGAGATAAAAACAGAAAAGTCTCCTCAAAGATCAGCAAGTGTTACCAAGACAAAAAAGGGGGCTAAGATTCAACCCCCCTTCTCTTAGCCACTAAAACCATCACAAGGGATACTTTGAAAACCAACATCACCACATTAGGCCCTCTTGTGCTTCCAACATCTGAGCAGTTGCTATTCTTTGCAACATTGGTTGCCAAAAAACTTTTAAAGTCGAAAGTCAAAGTATATATTCCAGATTTCAAGCTTGGCTTCGAACATTTTTGCATCCATACAGGAGGCAGGGCCATTTTGGATGAGTTGGAGAAGAACTTGCAGCTATCTCCATGACATATGGAGCCATCAAGAATGACCTTTTATCGTTTTGGAAATACGTCTAGCAGTTTGTTATGGTATGAATTGGCTTACGTGAAACCAAAGGAAGGGTCAAGAAAGGTAATAGAGTATGGCAAATAACATTTGATTCTGAATTTAAGTGTAATAGTGTAGTATGGAAAGCTCTCAAGATTATAAACTCTATTAAGAAAAAAAACTTTTGGACTGATTAGGTCCACAACTTCCCAATTGAGGTTCTAAGGTTTCATCATTATAATGCTAAACAATACAATTTCACATATCATCCCTTGATCCTAACTTGCACATCCAATCATAATTTTACTTTCAGTTTCAAATAAGAGTAATTACAAAAAAGTAGGAGAAGAACATTCTTGAGCAAAGAAAAGAAGATGAAGAGCGATAGAGATGTGATGCTGAAATTAGGGTTGAAAATAGGTAGAGAGACCACAATGGGTTAAATAGTTCCAATTGCTACCTCAGCTAGCCATTATATACGTCAGTGTGACATGTCACTGCTGGCGGCAGATAAACTGGCCGCAAATATGAAGAGGGACCAACATGGTACATTTTTAACAAAGTCGGAGATATAAACAGTATAATTGATAAGTCAGGAATTAAATTGGTGCAATTCGTAAATCTCAAAAACCACTTTAAAATTTAACTCACAATTGTTGTGAGTTTTTCATTATATATATAATAATAATAAATTTAATCTGAGTCAAGATATAAATATTTTACACAAAAATTAGAAGATTATGAATTTAATTTTTGGAGTTAATAATTTTTTTTTTTCTATAAATTACATACGATGAAAGATATCTTACAAAGAAAAGAAATTGCATGTCAAAACTTTTTCATATGTTGATTATAAAAAATTTGTGTACTAAAATTAGTCACTAAAATCAGTCATCAATATATTTACATATAAATACATGCGTGATTTTAATTTATTTCTAATATATATTTATATTCCAACATATATTTTATAATGATAGCTGATTTTAATTACTAATTTTAGTATACATGTAACATGATTATTTCATCATATATAATAAAAGTAGATTCAATAGTCTTATTTGGCAATTACTCACCATTATACTTATGTCAAATTCATAGTTTTTCATTTGAAAAAAAAGAAGACAATTATTTATAACAAAAATATTTGGTAACTAAAGAAAATCAGCCAAAAACAACTAGAACTTACCTTATTTAGCATTAATTAATTGTCTACCTAGCATACCTAGCATTACTCTATTTATAAATAGAAATATAGTAAATTTTTCTAGTAAGAGTCTTCTAGAAATTTGTCTTTGATTGATAAACTTGACCAATCTTCCAATCAATTGGGATGATATTAGGAAGTTGAATGGTATTTCCTTTGGTGCCATTGGAATAACGTTGAGTGAGCGTTAAAGTCATTGGAGGTTGCAAATTATAACCGGCGAAAAAGAAACTCCATGTTGCACCCCCCACACGAGAAACGGTAAGAAAACTTTGATCACGAACTTCTAAATCAATGTATTCTGCATCTCCATTTACATATTCGATTGATGCTTCCATGTAAGTTGGTGGTCTAGAGTTTTCACCGATCCTCACTGCTACAAAATTCCCAAATGAGCATGAAACCCTGAAACACACGACACAAATTAAAATTAACACTAGAATATATATTATTTTTAAATAGTTTGAAATGCAAAAATAGAAATATTTATTTTTATTTTTATTATATTGATCTAAATCTTTTGATGATATATTCCTCATGATCCAAGAATTTTTTTTTTTGGATTTGTGTCTTTATTTATTTTTTTGGATTCAACAAATATGAAATTTTAGATTTTTCAGTTATAAAAATTCTGATATTATGTTATAAAATTATTTTTTTTCAAAAATTTAAGATGAAAAGATACGTGAATATTTATATTTCTAATATTTTAACTTGGTGCCCAACTAGCCATTAAACCTTTAACCTAATTAATGGTTATATTTTGGGATTTATTGGAATGATTATATATTTAAAATATATTAGATTTTGTTGTAAATCGTGATGACTAAAATGGATCATTCTAATTTTATTAGTGCTTATTAAAATTTAAAATTAAATGAATTCCTATCAAATTCTTCGAATTTTAATAGAATCTGAAAAACAAGCCAGTTAATTAAAATTCAAGGAGAATCGAAAATCAATTCAATTTTATTTTAACACAAAGGGAAAGAAATATTCCAAAATAATCTTTTACAATTCATGCTTTAAATAAATTGATCTCTAACAAAAAAAAATATCTCTAATAATTTTAGAATATTAAACAAATTAATTCTAAACAAAATAAAAAGTCATATTAGTTTTTTTAATATAAATGGACTAATTTAATTGTCATTTTGTTAAAACTATTTAAAATTAATTTTTGTTTTAGTTCTTTTTTGGAACTAATAATTTTTCCGAAACATAAATAATTAAGAGAACCAACTTATTGGATTACTATATATAAAAGATTTAGTTTGAAAATAATAAAATTATTTGCAAAGCATTATATACCTTCTGTATTGAAGGTTGACTTGTCCAAGTTTGCGAAGAGTATCTTGTTGACCTGGATTTGCGATGGAAGCAAAAGCGGCGCCACTGAGATTGAAATGGTATCCTGAACACGATGAGCATTCATCACTTACCACCACCGTCACGGACTTTCCTGAACATGCTGCATTATCTGTGCATTTCACCTATATATCATAATCATCTTCATTTGTTATCATATTTTCCATCATTAAATGAAAATAAAAAGAAAAAGAATTCTGCTAGGGAGCTAATGGAATATCTGTACAATATGTATAATGGACTATTTAAAATGATTTTTTGAAAAAGTATTTATACTGATAAATTAAAAAAAATTGTACGTAATTGTAGTTTTTAAAAATTAAAAATTCTTTTAAAAGATAAATGAATTTTAACATAATAAGTAATAAATTGATTAAGCAACAGTTATTCCTCTCTATCCTTTCTCTTTTTTTTTTTCAAAATAATGATTTTAATACATAAAAGTTTAGTGGTTAGGTGTGAAATAACATAAAAGTTGTTTATATTTAATATTATTCAAAATATTAATTCGTCTTTTAATACATTTTTATATTTTTTTAAAAAAAATAAAAATAGTAGCTTACTCAGAAAAGATATTTTTGAATTTTTTTTCTAGTAATTATATTTTTATTAAAATAAATTCCTCAACATATTTCCAAAAATATAAAAAAAAACAGGGAAATTTTTATGAAAAATTAAAGCAAATAAATGTACCTCATAACAAGAACCACATCCATAGCCCTTGCGAAAAATAAAATTACCAGCCGCCACGGTTAATTTAGAGATCGGAGGACTCTCTACAGTTTTACCATAATTACATGCACCACCTGCACATAATTACGTTAATATCATGAAATTAATTAATTAATTAATTTCTAACATATACATATTAGTTTGATTGAGTTTTTCAAGCACCAATATTTTAATGAGTTGTGGTATATGTATGTTCTGATATATTTTGACACGACATTTGATATGTGTCTTAATAAAAAATATAAAATATTTTTTTAAATACACTTGAATATTTAAATACTGTGTACAATTTTTATCATTAATATATATCTTTGAAATAAATTTAGAAATGGTATTATTTATTAAAAAAATTATTTTAAATATTTTATATAATAAAAAAATATATTAAAAAGAGTTAAAATATTATATTTTAAATTAATAATATATCAAAATATCATTAATAATTTTTTTAAAAATACTTTATAAAATTTAAAATTTATATGCCCATGTATTATTTCGAATTATGTCGTATCTTGTATCTATGTGTACATCATAAAATTGACTCAATTGTAATATTATTCTTAATTATCTTATTACATGCATCCTTAATATGAATGTATATATTATTAAATTCTAATATTTTAGATCTAAAATTAATATATATATATCACCTGTCAATCTGATGAACTCTTAAGTAGTACAGTGTTCGAAAAAGTAATAATTATATGATATATTATTAGGATGTTTATAACTGAAATATTTAAAATTTAATCCTTACTGTCTTATTCTTTTAAATTAAAAGCAAACAAATGAGTAAAATTTTAGCACAAAACATGACTAGAGATCTCTGCATTACCCAGGTTTCAAACTTAAGAATAAAGCTATTACAAAAAAAAATATATGTTATATATAATTTATTTACATCTATTTATAAAAATTTAAATTTTTAAAAATAATTCCGTGACAAAAGAGCAATTGGTAATACAATTATTAAAATCAACTATGGTTGTTGATATGACACAGTATACTTGTATGGAAATGAAAAAAATAAAATAAAATAAAATAAAGGCTTTCACACTTGGTGCATACACAAAGAAAATTTTCAATATTAGCATGTCAATTAATTAAATATACAAAGTCTATATAATAAAGATTAATTTAACTTGCACACTCACTATCTGATCCAGCACCATCGGGGGCTCCATACCATGTAGCTTGTGTTTGGTTCCATGGTTTCTCATCATTTGCAACTTTGGAAGGATTGAAAAATTTGGGGTTGATGCAATAGCAAGTAGTGCTTAAAAGCATAGAACAAAGGACTACAAGAGTACATGTGTGAACCTTCATGATGAATTGATGATAGATTTTGCAACTATAGTGATGTATTATGTTTCAAACTTGCTAGCTAGTAATATTTATAGTACATACTTTTTAATAGTTCAATTTCATATATTTTTTATTTCAAACACATACAACCTAACGTTAGACCATAATCAACATTCACAGTAGTCAATAATTAATATTAATAATGTTAATTCTAATTTTGTTGATATCATTTAATTTTGTTTATTATCCCAGTAAACAGATGGTTATTCTAAATATTATGGGTGATGTTCATTTTGTAACTCATATAATTCATTGTATACATTGTACAAATAACTGAATAAGTCATTGACTCTCAACTCATATAGCTCATTGTATACATTGTACAAATAAGTCATTAACTCTCTAGTGGGACTCCTACTTCAAATATTAAGAAGCTGCAACGTTTAGTTTTTTTTTTCCCTTTTTTTTTCCCTTAAAAATCTTTTTAAAATAATAAAGATAAGAGAATATTCATTAGATTATCAAAATGCTAAAGGACGGAGTCATTAATATGAATGAATGTGGATAACAAAATTATCCATAAATAAAAATGCTTATCTTCCCAAAGAAGAAAATTACATATAAATAAACAAGTTTTATAAGAAAAGAATCATTGCCTATTAAAAACTAAATCATGGGAATGAAAATTTTGAATAATATATAAATGAGGCTTAACAACGTCAATTTATTAATATTTGAAGGAACGGTATCATTATTGAATTATTTCATTGACTTAACAGCCATATAAATGACCATTTAAATAAAACAACGTTACAAACAACATTATTATATAGTTAATATTTGAATTGTGCCGTTATTATATGGTTGAAACAATTGTTTCATTGGTTTAGTAACATGGATTTAACCGTATAATATTTTAATCATTTCTTTGGTTAATATTTTCATTATTATATGGTCGAAACAATTGTTTTATTGGTTTAATAACATTGGTTAACCATCATTTTGCGATATTCGCCGTTAAACAGTATTATTTGTACGTAAAGATAAAAATGAGACAGATGATCTATTAGAGATTAAATGTTATTTCGATTATATTATTTAAAATTACTTATAGATAAAATTTTTTAAAAAAGATATAAATTTAAATAATTATTTTATATTATCTTATAATTTTATTTTAAATATTTAAATAAATTTTAATATTTTATTCTTTATTATTTTCAGTATTCTTTAATATTTTAATAAAATTAATATAATCATAATACAAAGAAAAAAATATTCTATACAAAAAAATAACATAAAAAATTCATATAAATAAAAAATAATAAAAATTCTATAAAAAATAATAATATATATAAAAGATCATTAGAGAAAAATTATTATAAAAAAATAATAAAATTAATCATATGAATAATAAAAGACAAAATTAATAGATAGAAAATAAATTTCAATCTAACCTCTAAAAAAAAAGCAAAATCTAGAATTTTTAGTTTTGGGTAAACTTGGGTTGGAGGGTAGAATTACGTTTGCGTTTAGAAGAAGAAAAAAAACTGAAGAAAAACAAATAGCCAAAAAAAAAAGTGAAGCTTTAAAAAAAACTAATAAACTTACATTTTTTGATGCTCCAAACGCTAAACCAAATACATCTTTACAGCCTAAGTATCTAACTTGTATTTAGTCTATTGTAAAATAAATTTAAAATTAAAAAATTTAAATTTATCAACAAACTAAGCTCAGATTCATAAATTAAGCTTGATGATGATTTATTAGATATGTTAAAATATAAATAAATAAAAATATTTTTAATATTTTAAAATTTTAAATATTCTTGTAAATATTAAATAAATTTAATTTTTTGAGTTAAGAAATTAATTAATAATATTGATGATGACAAACATTTGATTAGTGGACTAATCACCCAATTAGTTTTGATTATTTTTTATAAGTGATGCAGGCTAAAAACAAGTGTTGCAGCAGCCCAACATCAAACAAAAGATATATGCTAATGGGCTAAATGGTAAGAAAGACAAGTCCAAGTCTTTCATCTCAAGCAAAAGTCTTCCAAGAAGCAAGGCAAGGCACCAACGGGCTGAACTTAAGAAGAACCCGATCCAAGCCCGAATTGATTTTCAATTCCCTCCATCTTGCCTTACCAGAAGCAACGTTCCTCTACTCTCTAATCAAGTCAAATCAAAGTTTCAGAAAAGTAAGAAAGAGAAAGAGAGAAAAAGCTTCTTCCCTAAGCTAGTAACCAAAGAAGCAAAAGAGAGAAAGTTTAAGCATGAAGCACAGAAGCTAAAACAGAAAATCCAAACCAAATCAAGCTTAAGTTAAAGGTAATCCATCACATCTTGCATGCATCAGATCTTCTTCTCTTCTTCCCAACTCTCTGCTATATCTGAAAATGGCATTCAAGGAAAAGTTGTTCTCTGCCCTATTCTGCTTCACATCTACGGTCACAAGTGATACTTGGGGACCAAGTAGTTTCTCAATGGCTAAGATCAAGTTGACCATGAGAAGATTTCTATGGTTACTGCTTTGTGGCTTTCGGTCAAGATGAAGGAGTCAGAAGCAAAGTTTCTACTCTAAGGTTTAATGTGAAAAAGTGAATCTGTGGGTTGGTGAAGCTCAAGGCTCAAGGTGTTGACCTTGGAAGAAGAACCCAGCAACATGCAAGGAGATAAATGAAGCTTGCTGTTCATTCAGAAAGCAAGGAGAGAAAACCAGAGTGTGAGAACAGTGTTCTGTTAAGAAGTTTCTCTACTTGGATAATGCTTTCTTTTAAAGAAGCATTCGGCCAATACTGAAGAACTGCATTTGAGGTTTGCGAATCTGGTTTTGCACATAGCAAAGAGGCTGCTGATGAAGTCAATCTCCTTCATGTTTTACTGATTGTAATGTACTTTTCTATGTTTATCTTTCTGTAATTTCTTGTGAGAAAAGGTATTGTGAGAAAGCTCAAGTAAAAGCCATGAGTGGAAAAAGGCTGAGTGAAACACTTGAGAGAAAAGCCTAGAAATATTTTCAGATTTCTTTAGGTAGGTTTATGTCTTGTATCTTGTACCTGTGAGGTATCCCTTTCTTAGTTGGGTTAGCACTAAGAGGAATAGTTAGGTATTAGCATAGCCAATGTCAAGTTAGGTTAGAACTTGAGTGTGAAAGGATTTGGTCAATCCTGTGGAATTGGTGTATGTAATACTGTTAACTATAGTGAAATTCTTCCATTGTTGTGGAGGAGACTGGACGTAGGTTGCATAGCACAAGGCAACCGAACCAGGATACATGCTGGTGTTAGCTTTTCTCTTCTCTGCTGTGTTCTGTTTTCTGATATTCATGAGACAAAAATAAATTGTCTCATAAATTTCTGCTGCTGAGTACAAACAGAATCAGAATTGAAAGTTTGTTTAAAAGGGTCATAACAGCAACTTAAAAGGAAGGCATAGATTCAACCCCCCTTCTCTAAGCCTACTACAACCTTCAATTGGTATCAGGAACTAAGGTCTCAAGAATCAAGCTTAACCGCTTGGAGCAAAGATCCAATGGCGAACAACTTGGGCACAACCACAGTTGCCTACACCCTCACTGAAGGCCAGTCAAACAACCGACCACCTTTCTTCAACGGGAAGAACTACTCCTACTGGAAAGAAAGGATAAGGATTTTCATCCAATCCATTGACTACAACATATGAAAGATTGTTGTGAGCGGTCCCAAGATCCCAACAAAAATAAGTGCTGATGGAGTGGTGACTCCAAAAGAAGAAGCTGAATGGAATGAAGATGACAAGAAGAAGATAGAGCTGAATGCTAAAGCAATCAACCTTCTTCATTGTGCTATCAGCTTTGAAGAGTACCGGAAGGTGTCTAGATGCAAGACAGCTAAAGAAATCTGGGAAAAACTCAAGGTTACACACGAAGGCACCAAACAAGTAAAAAAAATGAGGATTGATATGTTGCGAAAAGAGTATGAGATGTTTAGCATGAAGGATGGAGAAAGCATTGATAAAGCGTTTGAGAGATTCTCAATCATAATCAACAACCTTGATGCTATGGGTACAAACTATACAGAACAAACCTTGGTGAGAAAACTCCTTAGAAGCCTCACAAAAGAATGGAAAAATACTGTCACTGTCCTAACCGAGAACATAAGTCCCATAACCTATGATGAGCTGAGAGGAAAACTCCTTGCCTATGAAGCCACACACACAAACACAGACTCAAAGAAAAAGGGAATAGCCCTCAAGTCACAAATAGAACCGAAAGAGAGTGAGTCTAGTGATGGTATTTCAGATGACGAACTTTTGTTTTTTGCTAGGAGATTTAGAAGGATGATGAAGAACATGGGCAAATACAAGGGTTCAAGTTCAAAGGAGCACAAAATCGACTTGAGCAAAGTGACGTGCCATCACTGCAAGGAGGCTGGACATTTCAAGCTAAACTGTCCAAAGCTCAAGAAGGAGGACAAAGGCAAGAAGGAAAGAAAGAGAGTACTCATGGCAGCTTGGAAGGATCTTGAAAATGACTCAAATGAAGAAGAAGAATCTGAAGGAGATGACAAAGACTGCTTCATGGCTGGAAACAACAATCTTGATGAGGTAAACTATTATGATTTGACCATTGAGGACTTACATGCTATTATTGATGATCTCACTTTAAACACATCAAAACTGCTTGACAAATACAATGAATGCAGATCTGAAAGAGATGTGTTAAGAGCTGAAAATGATTTTTTAAAAGAAAAAGTGAAGGAAACTGAATGTGCCTTGGACATTATTGAAGAAAACAGATTTCTAAAATCTGAACTTGAAAAATTAAAAGGAAAGCACATTGTGGATCCTTCTCATGAGTTAATTGCTAAAAATGAAAGATTAAATGATATGATCAAAAGGCTGAATGGTGACTTAGCAAAATTTGCTCAAGGTTCTAGCAACTTGGATAAATTACTTGCAAGTCAAAGGCCACTGTTTGAAAAATCTGGTTTAGGCTACATAGCCAAGGAAGATGTAGTTTCTACCACTTCCTCTATAAAATTTGTGGCCTCTTCATCAAATACCAAATCCATACCAAACAAATCAGGTATCGGATATGTTTCAACATGTGAAGAAAAATCTGATGAAGAATACACAAATGAAGCTGAGCCTTCACCAAGAACTGGTCCGAGTTCAAACCGGCCAGGTTTGGGTTACATTTTGAAAAATGAGGCTGCTTTCAAGAAACCACCTTTTTACAACAAAACCTCATTTTCGAAAGGTAAAAATGTTCAAAAAAATTCTGGTGAAAATGCTTTTGCAAAGAGGAATAAATTTAATAAAAATCAGTTTGTCAAAAGAAATGCATCTCCTCCAAAAAACAGAAAATTTCAAAACTTTAATCATTTCAAGCAATATAACTCACATCAGTTTCAGCAACACACACCAGAAAATTATTGTGTTAATTGCAAGAAATTTGGTCACTCATATGCACAATGCTTCATTGAAAAGAGAGTTGTAGGAAACAAAGTCTACAATGTTGTTTGTGATTTCAATGCACTTGGGCAACCAAGATGGATTAACTTCAAAGGATCCAAATTAATTTGGATACCTAAGGCTACTTGAAACTCATCATGCAGATTTGCCTAGCATCCAAGAACAAAAAGGACATGTGGTACATGGATAGTGGATGTTCAAGGCACATGAATGGGAGGTCAACCTACTTCATCAAACTAAATAAGTATGATGGAGGTTTTGTGACCTTTGGAGATGATGATAAAGGTAAAATCATTGCTGTTGGAAAAGTAGGTAATGAGCAATCTACTTTCATTGATGATGTACTTTTGGTATGTGGTTTAAAGCATAATCTTTTGAGTATAAGTCAGCTGTGTGATTTAGGATATTTAGTTGTTTTCAAAAGGCTTGAATGTTGTGTTGTTAATGAAAAGACAAATGAAGTGATGTTTGTTGCCAAGCGTTTCAATAATATATATGGACTTACTCTTGATGAACTAAAAGATCAAAATGTAGCTTGTCTTCACTCTAAAGAATCTGAAAAGTGGTTATGGCACAAGAGATTGGGCCATGCAAGTATGTTTCAAATAAACAAACTTGTAAAGAAAGAATTAGTAAGAGGTCTTCCTTTGATAAAGTTTGACAAAGATATCACTTGTGATGCTTGCCAAATGGGAAAACAAACAAAAAGTTCTTTTAAACCAAAGGAAGACATCTCTACTAAAAGACCACTTGAGTTGCTACACATTGATTTATTTGGTCCAATAAGAACTCAAAGCCTAGGTGGTAAACATTATGGTTTAGTAATTGTGGATGACTACACTAGGTTTGGTTGGGTTTTATTTCTTGCACACAAAAATGAAGCCTTTTCGGCCTTTGAACCTTTTTGCAAGAAAATTCAAAATGAAAAGGATTTGAAAATCTCTTCTATAAGAAGCGATCATGGAACTGAATTTGAAAATAATTTATTTGAATCATTTTGTGAGGAATTTGGAATATCTCACAACTTCTCTTGTCCAAGAACACCACAACAAAATGGTGTTGTGGAAAGAAGAAATAGAAGCATACAAGAGATGACAAGAGCTATGCTTTGTGAGAGTAATGTTCTAAAATTCCTTTGGGCTGAAGCGGTTAACATGGCTTGCCACATTTTGAATAGAACAATCATAAAGAAATTTTTAAGGAAAACCCCTTATGAACTTTGGAAAGGCTACCCACCAAACTTAGATTACTTACACATCTTTGGATGCAAATGTTTTGTATTGAACAACAAAGAAAATTTGGGTAAGTTTGATCCAAAGGCTTATGAGTGTTTGTTTGTAGGATATTCCACAACTAGTAAAGTATATAGGGTTTATCATCAAGATGCTAGGATTATTGAGGAGTCCATACATGTTACATTTTGTGATACTAACTTGGTACAAAGTATTTTGGAAGATTGTGATGCAGGAAATCAAGCTCAAAAGGAAGATGAAGCTGCTCAAAATCATGAAAAAGAGAATTCTGGACAAGCTGCACCAGAAACTGCTAATGCTGAGAATTCAAGAGACAATTCCATTTTGTCTCATGAATCTGAAGGAATTCTGCAAGCAAGCAGCGTTTAGAATCCCTTGGTGACTGAATCTGCCTCCAGGTCCACCAGACCTCGTGAATGGAGATTCTTGAAGAATTATCCTGAGAAATTTGTCATTGGGGACGTATCTCATGGAGTGCAAACAAGGTCTTCCACTAGAAAAGCAAATGAAGGATCAAACATTGCCCTTCTTTCACAAATAGAGCCTCAAAACGTCAAGGAAGCACTCAGTGACCCTTCTTGGGTTAAAGCTATGGAGGATGAGCTTCTTGAGTTTGAAAAGAACCAAGTATGGACTTTGGTTCCAAGGCCAAGTGGAAAGAAAGTGACCGGCACCAAGTGGATATTTCGGAACAAGTTGGGAGAAGATGGTAGCATTGCAAGAAACAAGGCAAGGCTAGTGGCACAAGGATATGACCAAGAAGAAGGAATAGACTTTGATGAATCATTTGCCCCTGTTGCCCGAATGGAAGCCATAAGACTTCTCTTAGCTTATGCCGCATTTTGTGGTTTTAAATTATATCAAATGGATGTGAAATGTGCATTTTTGAATGGTGTGATAGATAGAGAGGTGTATGTGGAGCAGCCTCCTGGTTTTGAAAATAAAGAGCATTTTGATCATGTTTTCAAATTATCTAAAGCTCTCTATGGTTTAAGACAAGCTCCTAGAGCTTGGTATGAGAGACTTAGCTCTTTTCTTTTGAAAAATGGTTTTCAAAGAGGCACCACTGACACAACTCTATTTATCAAGAACTCTAATGATTCTTTCATTCTAACTATGTAAATGTTTTACACATGTCAGTGCACGAATATTTTTTCTTTTTATATAAAAAAATGATGTGGGAGCTAGTAGATTTATAAGTTAAGTATATAAGTTTTGTTTTTTTTATGAAAGTTAAGTATATAAGTTAATTGTAATAAGAAAATATAAATCTCATATTGCTTATGATAGTAAACTTTATATTATGTATTAGTCTTATATTATCCCATCATAAAGACGTTTCCTTTTTCACTACTATAAATATTTTATAGAAATATGATGGTTATTAATGGCTAAGAGAAGGGGGTTGAATCTTAGCTCCCTTTTTTTGAGTAAAACTTGTTGTCCTTTTAAAACGCTTCAGGAGATATTTCTGTTTTTTGTCTCGTCACTGGTCGAGAGACTTTTTCTTTTTGTCTCGTAACCAATGAGGAGATATTTTTCAATTTTGTCTCCTTCGAACGGAATCAGAATTTGAGTAGAGTAGAGAGAGAAAATCACACCCAAAAGTATCCCGGTTCAGCTGCTAAGTGCAGTGCAGCCTACATCCAGTCTCCATCACAACAATGATGAAATTTCACTATAATCTTCATGATTACATACACCAATTCTCCCTAGGAACTACCATTCCTATCTGAGACAAGTCCAGAATCTAACCCCAATCCTGAACTTGACTTGGTCACCTACCAAGCTTTCAACTGCTAAGTGCTAACCCAACTTGCAAGGGAATTTTCACAGAATCATGAAACACAACACAGATGTACAAAGGACCTCTAGGACATCTATGGCTTTTCTTTTAATTTTGTATACTCTGCCTTTTTCTGCTCTATGGCTTTTTCATACAAACCTCACTGTTTTTTTTTTCATGAGACTCAAGACAGACAAAACTAAACAGAAAAATACAAAAAGAAACACATTGAAGGAGAAGAACTTCTGTTAGCTTGGGTAGCTATGAGAACTCTGTACTTTCACTCTTTTCTCCTTGCTTCAAGCCCTGGCTGTTCTCCCTTATTTATAGAAGGAAAAGCCTCCAAGGTTGATACTATTGAACCGAGCCAACTTCTTCTTCTTCATGCAAAAACTGGTTCGGCCAGAGAGAGAGAGGAGAGGAAACTGAATGCTTAAACCAACATGCAATTACCTCTGGGTCTTCCCTTCTCACCAAACTTCATCAATCTGGGCCTTCCATCTTGACTTGCTCCCCAAGAAGGATTCCTAACCCTTGATGAGTCCTTGATTACTTGACAGCTCCTCCTGCTCTTATCTTCTGCCTCATCCTCCACGTAGCTACAGTAGCTACCTCCTGTAGTGGTTGAGCAAAAGTAGAGACGAGCCATGCTTCCAAGGGATCTTCTTCCTCTGACCGAATTGGATTTTTTCCATTTTCGGGTATGGAGAGCTTGAGGCTTCCTCACCACTTCTTACCATAAGTGGCAAAGATCTCAGCCACACTATACTGTTGATCTTCTTTTTCTTGATGCCATCATCACGATGGCTTCTTGCTTGTAACTAGCTTCTCTACTACTACCTCTGATGGCTTGCTTCTTCATCTTTCTTTATGACAAAGAAGTGACCGAAACTTGAGAGAGAAGAAAGAGTAAATTGAAATGTTTTCAATGGAACTAAGAGATAGAATGAAATGAATTAAGTTTTCCACTTCCCTTTGGCTTGGTAGCGGTGATAGTAATGATGCCAATCAAATCAATTTCACTTTCTCTTTCATGTTTCCAATGCTTGCATTAAATCCAAGTAAATCAAAATTTGAATTCCATAACCCAAGTGAATGGGTAACTGAACTAAACATGCAAAGCTTCTTCCCCCTTTCTTTTTAATTCGGACCAAACCTTGTTGGTCTAGTAGCAAATATTAATTTAGGCTTGTTCAACAAAATATGGCCCATCTAACCAAGCATTGATTCAGCCATAATAATTAAAAACATTTTTGTACCAAAGCTGAATTTTAACTTCACATTGGACTTGTTAATTTTTCTTTCAGCCCAAAACAAAATATGCAAGCAACAAAATTATTAATTAGCAAATATGAATTAAAATTTAAATTAATAATTTTGTAATTAATTATATTAATAATGTTTGATTATCATCAATTTAATTTGGAGTTTTTCAAATTCATCAATATATATATATATATATATATATAAAGTTGATTTAAATATGATATATGTTTTGTGTTTATTTTTTAGGCTCTTTTAGAAGTAAGAGGTCTAATTTATATTAGTTTTGCCAACCAAACTACTATTCGTATATTTTATATATAAAAATATAAAATATAAATACACACTAAAAATTAGTTAAATACTTAAATTATATATCGATTTGATATACATAAATATATAATGACTGATTTTAGTAGTTAATTTTGATATACTAATAATATTTTTGTTAGAATAATAAGTAACTAATAACTAATTTTAATATATCTTAGTCATTATCTATATTTGATAAGGGATATATCTCTCATTCGAAATACAAGATGTGTTAGTGATGGTAGCTAATAAACATTGAAAATTCTTGAGATGAGAAGGTTTTCTCCTCTTTATTTAATTAGTTGACTTTCTTAATTTGATGTTCATAAAATTCTACACTCTTGAGATAAATTAAAATTTCTCCGCTTTCAATATCAACGAGGATTTAATCCTTGGTATCCTCCCTGAATCCTAAGAAGGCAAATCTCTTGGATCTTGGATCCAATTCCTTTCTATTTGTAGCAAGATAAACTAGACAAGATTTAAAAATTTTGGTAAGGTGGTGTGAGAAGCATCTTGTTATATTAGAGTGAATAATTGTGGCACTTGTTGTGAGGACATAGATATGTTACTGCTTTCTCTCAACAATTCTATTTTGTCGAAGATGTCTGGTGCATTATGCAAGTTTCTGGGAAAAGAAAACTGAAGACCCAATAACACTGCTGCATTTTTTGTTCTAATGCTATCAAAAGTTTCAAAAGTTTTTCCAAGAGAAAATGTTTCTGATTTATTTTTCATTAGAAAAGTCATGCTAATTTGGACTTAACACCTATAATAGTAGTTAAAAAAATACAATTATTTTTTAGCTAATATCAACTAATTTTTTAAAAATTATTCTTTTATCTTAAATCTTAAATCCTATATTATTCTAAATCCTAATTTTAAATTTTTTAAAAAATAAGAATTAAAAAACTATTTTTATAATAAAAAATAGATTAATATTGAGTAATTAAAAATTGATTTACTTGTTCATGATGAAAGGAAAAAAACTTATAAAAATACAGGATTTTATGTATTTAAAAATTTATTTTATCATTAAAAACATCAAAATTATGTGAATTTATAGACTATTAATCCTTCATTAATTCGATCAACAATTTAAGAATATAATTGAATTGAGAAAGATTTGAGAATAAAGTCATACTATTTTCATGTTATTTAATTATAACAATAATATACTGCCACCTAATTACATTAATAATGAGATGGACTAATTGATCACAAACAATCATCATCCTTTTATTTTAGCATAAAATTTTGCATCTATTTAGAAATTGAAAACAGAAAAATCTTTCAACGATATATATCGTTATTTTAGTAGTTTTGGTGTTACATATGCCAAACTATTTTGAATTTCAATAGAATATATACATCATAAAATTTTTAATTAATTAAATTTTTTATTTGAACATAAAATGTGTATAGTAAGAGGTTGACCATGGAAAAAGGCAAAATAGCAAAGTTTCAACCAAACAAAAATAAAATAATATTAGAACAATATATTTTAAGTTTATATTCTCAAAACAAAAACCACTCCTACTTATCCATGCTAAAGAATCTTAATATAGAATGTTATCATTTAGCCTTAAACTCCATAAATTCTAATTCGAAATAAATCCTCTTGTTTTAACTTATGGTTAGGAATAGTCAACACGTGGTTATCCGACCTTATTTGCGAGTCATTAAAAAAAAAAACAATAATATGATGATATCTTGGAGTTATACTTTAATATTTAATTATTTATATATCACTAAATAAATTTAATTTTTATATAAATAAAAATATTAAATTTTTAACCAAAGATCTTGATTTAGTAATTAAAAGTTTTTTATAAGAATGAAATATTCTTAATTCAATACTCACTCCTAATACATTTTGGATGGTTGGGTAGAGTTGAGCATCAACACATACCTTATTCGACCCGCATATTAACCTGTCGGATTGGCCGACCAGGTTAGATGGCCACGGATAGGACAAAAATTACTCTGTGCTATATTAATAAATTTTTGTGTTATGTGCAAAAATTTTTATACTATATCAATAATTTCAATACTTTTTGACAAAAATTTCGTAGCTATGTTGATAAGATAAAACACAACAAGAAAGACGCTAAATATAATCGGATTTACCGTCAGATTTAGCAGCGGCTTTACCGACGGATTTTTATTTTCGACAATAAATTTGCTCTTAATAATTGGAGAGAAGACGAGAAAGATAGGTGCAAAATTTAACGTTGGATTTACCGTCGGATTATTCCAACGGTAAACACATTTAGTGGAATGCTGCGTTTTAGCAACGCATTACCGTTGGATTTACCGGCATATATGACAATAATCGTGCCCTAAATTCAAACCCTCTCTCTCTCTCTCTCTCTCTCTCTCTCTCTCTCTCTCTCTCTCTCTCTCTCTCTCTCTCTCTCTCTCTCTCTCTCTCTCTCTCTCTCTCTCTCTCTCTCTCTCTCTCTCTCTCTCTCTCCTTTACTGTTAACCCCTTCCTCTTTGGCAACCCCTCCGACGGCACCCTCTCACTGTTTTGATGTCACTGCTGTTCGAAACGCTTCTGCCGCCGCTTCTTCTCTTGTTCTTCTTCTTCTTCTCCTGTTACTCCTCTTCTCATTGCCGGCATGAGAAGGAAGGTCAGAAGCTCCTATTCAGACGTTTCCTTCCCCTGATAAAGCTTATTTCAGATAATACTTCTAAACTTCTAAAATAGGATTAAGGTCTAAATTTACTTGTTATTATAAAATAGGATTTGTATTAATTATTATTGATCGATTTGTGTTGATTATTCAGGTTGCTTAGTGAAGTTTTTATTATATATATATTTTTATTATTGTTAATTTAATTTATTTTTAATCTTTAACTTGAAAATTATTTTTTGTTGCTTTAATTTTGTTTTCAAGTTGCTTGCTGCTTCAATTAGGTAATAATTTAGAATTAATTAAAGAATTTATAAAAATTAGTTCAACATATTGTTATGTTTCTTGAATTTGAATTTGAATTTTTTTAGACTTGATTGATTGATTTTTTGCTAAATTTCTGCAATGTGTTGCTAATGGTTGGGTCATTGACACTAATTTGTGTGAATTGATGTTGAAGAAATACTTGATTGTACTATTTCTTATTATTTGATACTTTTGCATGCCAAGTGCTCGATTATATGTCTCTATTTTTAATTTGTGTTTTAGTTAATAATTAGTATTATCATTGAGTTAGATTTAACTTTTTATTTTAGCTAGAGAATTTAAGTTATTAAGATAGATTAAATTTATACTCATTTACTATAATAATAGTATAAATAAATTAATATATTTTGCTAAAAATATTATGAATTTAATTGAATTTTGACCGGTGTTATGAATTAAAGTTGATTGAATTTATGAGAATCGTAAAAATAAATATATGTCTAATTTTACACGTAACATGATGGTTTCATCACATATAATAAAAGTAGATTTAATCGTCTTATTTAACAATTACTTACCCTTATACTTATGTCAAATTCATATTTTTTTAAAAAAAAAAGACAATTATTTATAAATAAAAATATAGTAAATTTTTCTAGTAAGAATCTTCTAAAAATTTGTCTTTGATTGATAAACTTGACCAATCTTCCAATCAACTGGGATGATATTAGGAAGTTGAATGGTCTTTCCTTTGGTGCCATTGGAATAACGTTGAGTGAGTGTTAAAGTCATTGGAGGTTGCAAATTATAACCAGCAAAAAAGAAACTCCATGTTGCACCCCCCAAACGAGAAACAGTAAGGAAACTTTGATCACGAACTTTTAAATCAATGTAGTCTGCATCTCCATTTACGTATTCGATTGATGCTTCCATGTAAGTTGGTGGTCTAGAGTTTTCACCGATCCTCACTGCTATAGAATTCCCAAATGAGCATGAAACCCTAAAACACACCAAATTAAAATTAATACTACAATATATATATATCATTCTAAATAGTTTGAAATGCAATGATAGAAATGTTGTATTTTTTATTTTTATTATATTGGTCTAAATCTTTTGGCGATATATTCCTCATGATGCAATAATTTTTTTGGATTTGTGTTTTTATTTATTTTATATATTTTTTTGAATTCAATAAATATAACATTTTGGATCTTTACGTCATAAAAATTTTAATACTATATTATAAAATTATTTTTTTAAAAAATTTAAAACAGATATATATGAATAGTTATATTTTTAATATTTTAATTTGGTGACCAGCTGGCTATTAAACTTTTAATATAATTAATGGTGTTATTTTGGAATTTATTGGAATGATTATATATTTAAAATATATTAGATTTTGTTTGTAAATCGTGATGACTAAAATGGATCATTCTAATTTTATTAGTGCTTATTAAAATTTAAAATTAAATGAATTTCTATCTAATTCTTCAAATTTTAATAGAATCTGAAAAACAAGCAAGTTAATTAAAATTCAAGAAGAATCGAAAATCAATTCAATTTTATTTTAACACAAAGAAAAAGAAATATCCCAAAATAATCTTTAACAATTCATGCTTTAAATGAATTGGTCTCTAACAAAAAAAACTCTAATAATTTTAGAATATTAAACAAATTAATCCTAAACAAAATAAAAAGTCATTAGTTTTTTTAATATAAATGGACTAATTTGTCATTCTGTTAAAACTATTTAAAATTAATTTTTGTTTTAGTTTTTTTTTGAACTAATAATCTTTCCGAAACATAAATAATTAAGAGGACCAACTTATTAGATTACTATATATAAAAGATTTAGTTTAAAAATAATAAAATTATTTGCAAAGCATTATACCTTCTGTATTGAAGGTTGACTTGTCCAAGTTTGCGAAGAGTATCTTGTTGACCTGGATTTGCGATGGAAGCAAAAGCGACGCCACTGAGATTGAAATGGTATCCTGAACACGATGGGCATTCATCACTTACCACCACCGTCACTGACTTCCCTGAACATGCTGCATTATCTGTGCATTTCACCTATATATCATAATCATCTTTATTTGTTATCATATGTTTCATCATTAAATGAAAATAAAAAGAAAAATAGTAAAGAAATACATATCAATTAGGTTTGATTTGGAATTGTTTTTTGGAAAAGTATTTAATTTATACTGATAAATTAAAAAAAAGTACGTGTTTGTACTTTGTAGTTTAATTTCTAGAAGTTAAAAATACTTGTAAGAGAGAAATGAATCTTTAGCATGTAGTGAGTAATAAATTGATTAAGAAACAGTTATTCTTTCTTATATTTTCTCTTTTTTTTTTAAGATAACAATTTGAATGCTTAAAAGTTTAGTGGTTAGGCGTGAAATAACATAAAATTTGTATATATTTAATATTATTCAAAATATTAATTCGTCTTTTAATACATTTTTATGTTCATTGATTTTTTTTTGAAAACTAAAAATAGTAGCTTACTTAGAAAATATACTTTTGAATTTTTTTTCTAGTAATTATATTTTTATTAAAATAAATTCCTCAAACATATATGAAAATATAAAAGAAAACAGGGCAGTTTTTATGGAAAATTAAAGCAAATAAATGTACCTCATAACAAGAACCACATCCATAGCCTTTGCGAAAAATAGAACTACCAGCAGCCGCTGTCAATTTAGAGATTGGAGGACTCTCCACAGTTTTACCGTAATTACATGCACCATCTGCACATAATTACCTTAATATCATCAAAATAATTAATTAATTAATTAATTAATCTCTAACATATACAGATTAGTTTGATTGAGTATCTCAAGCACGAATATTTCGCTAAATTGTCGTATTTAATTTATATGTTCAGATATATTTTGACATGATATTTAATATTAGTGTCTTTTGTATCTAAATGTCTTAATAAAAAATACAAAATATTTTTTCGAATATACTTAAACACACTTAAATACTATAGGTCCAATTTTTAATATATATTCTTGAAATAAGTTTAGAAATAGTATTATTTATTAAAAAATTATTTTAAATATTTTATATAATTAAAAAATATATTAAAAAGAGTTAAAAAATTATATTTTAATATTAATAGCATATCAAAATATTATTAATAATTTATCTAAAAAATACTTTATAATTCATATGTACGTATATTATTTCAAATTATGTTGTATCCTGCATCTACGTATTGTCAGTATCCGTACATCATAAAATTGATTCAATTAAAATATCATTCTTAATTATCTTATTACATACATTCTTAATATGAATGTATATATTATTAAATTCTAATTTTTTAGATATTAATATATCATATATATATCACCTGTCAATCTGATGAACCCTTAATAAGTAGTGTTCAAAAATTATATGATATATTATTAGGGTGCTTATTATAACTAAAATATTTAAAATTTAATCCCTACTGTCCTATTCTTTTAAATTAAAAGCAAACAAAAAAGTATAATTTTAGCACAAAATATGACTAGAGATCTCTACATTATCCAGGTTTCAAACTTAAGAATAAAGCTATTACGAAAAAATATTATATATATATATATATATATATATATATATATATATATATATATATATATATATATAATTTGTTTGCGTGTCTTTATAAAATAATGTAAAATTTTAAAAACAATTCCGTGACAAAAACAATTGGTAATAAAATTATTCAAATCAACTATGGTAGTTTGACTAGTTTCTAGAAAAAAGGCTTTTATACTTGGTGCTTACAAAGAAAAGTTTCAATATTAGCATGCCAATTAATAAAATATACAAAGTATGTATAATAAAGATTAATTTAACTTGCACACTTACTATCTGATCCAGCACCATCAGGGGTTCCATGCCATGTAGCTTGTGTTTGGTTCCATAGTTTCTCATCATTTGCAACTTTGGAAGGATTGAAAAATTTGGGGTTGATGCAATAACAACTAGTGCTTAAAAGCATAGAACAAAGGACTACAAGAGTACATGTGTGAACCTTCATGATGAATTGATGATAGATTTTGCAATTGTAGTAATGTATCATGTTTCAAACTACTTGCTAGCTAGTAATATTTATAGTACATACTTTTTAATAGTTCAATTTCATATATTTTTTATTCCAAACACATACAGCCTAATATTAGACCATGATCAACACTCACAGTAGTCAATAATTAATATTAATAATGTTAATTCTAATATGCTGATATCATTCAAGGAAAAAAAAATAAAAATATTTATTTCAAATATTAAGAAGGTGCAACGTTTAGTTTTTTTCCTTTTTCCCCTTGATAAGAATCCTTTTAAAAGGATAAAGATAAGAGATTATTAATTAGATTATTGAAATTTTAAAAGAGTCATTAATGTGAATGAAAGTGGATAACAAAATTATCCATAAATAAAAATACTTATCTTCCCAAAGAAGAAAGTTACATGTGAATAAAGAAGTTTTATAAGAAGAGAATCATTGCATATTAAGAACTAAATCATGGGAATGAAAATTTTGAATAATATATAATCGAGGTTGAATAACGTCAATTTATTTATATTTGAAGGAACAATTTATCAACCATTGTATGTTGAATTGTTTCATTGACTTAACGGCCATATAAATGATAAGTTATATGAAACAACGTTACAACAACATTATTATTATTTATATAGTTAATTTTTCAAATGTTCCGTTATTATATAGTTGAAACAATTGTTTCATGGAGACTATTTCGATAAAAATACTTAAAATAATTTTTTTTAAATATTTACATGTGTCATGATATTATTGGATATCTTTATTAAATTGGTTAATAAATTAGAATAATAAAATCAGTTTATTATAGTAACAATAATAAATCCGATTGTCTGCATTATAATTATTAGACTCATTTTAATCTGATTGATTTACACAATCTAAACCGAATTATGTTTAAATTTTTGATAAAAAGATAAATATATTCTTGATTTTTGTTTTAAAAAAAAAAGATCCAATGAGTTATATAAATTGATCAATTTAACCAGATAACAATTGGATTTATTGTTATTGTTATAAATAATAACATTGATTTAACCGTATATAATATTTGAATCGTTTCTTTGGCTAATATATATTTTCATTATTATATGGTTGAAACAATTGTTTCATTGGTTTAATAACATTGATTTAACCATCATTTGGCCATATTTGCCGTTAAACAATACTATTTGTACGTAGGAATAAAAATGAGACAAATGATTTATCAAAAAATTACAGTGTTTAACTTGATTTAATCTGTTATAAAATAGGTCTAACTTTTAAAAATTTAAAATTCTCAATAAATTATACTTAAATTAATAAATTAATCTTGATGGCTTATTAGATCTATTAAAATATAAATAAGAATATTTTAAAAGTTTAAATATTTTTATAAACATTAAATTTAATTTAATATATTATATATAAGTAATTTTTATTAAAAAAAGTATTTTAAAATAATATTTTTTATTTTTATTAAAAAAAATTACACAGGAGTAAGTAAATTTGTAGGTTAAGTATATGAATTAATTGTAATAAGAAAATATAAGTTTAGTATGATAAATTTTGTTATATATTAATTTCACATTGTCTAAATCATAAATAGTCTTTTCTTTTTTATTACTATAAATATATATGTACTTTTTTTGTTTATGAAGTGAAGTTAATTTGAATATAACATAAGTTTGTGTTTATTTTTTAGGCTCTCTTTAAAATAAGAAATTTAGTTTATATCTTTGGGTCAATCAAAGTAAACTTATGGTTATTTTTATTATAATAAAATTGTTAATCTCACCAAAATTAGTGAAGCTAAATTATATCGCCGTAATAAAATTGTTAACCTCACTAAACTTAGTGACCCAAATAATGTCTCAAAAGTTTATCAGATTTTCTAACAAAATTCAATCCACAGACCAATTTCAATAACAAGTCAAATTTTACAAAAAACTGCAAACTAAATTCAAACTAATTAACTACTTTATAAATCTAATCTATTAAAAATAAAGCCTAGCCTGATCTTATCTGTTTCCACTATTTGTACCCTTTGGAAACATTGAAGAAAGTCACGATAATTGGACTTAATAAAAAAATTGCTTGACTGTCTAATATTTTTGAACAAATTTAAGTTATTCTCATATCATGTGTCATATTTTTCCTTGGCAATATTTGTTAGATAATATTAACATATTTATTTAAATATTAATTAGATTAATTTTGATTGATACTCTTATTAATAATGAAAAGTATTTAGTATTTAATTATTTTTTGAATTGTTCATAACCAATAAATAAATGGTACCTTGTATCATACATATTGTTAGAGCATCTAGTTATCAATTTTATTATTCTTGAATTATTATCATGAATTTTAGTACGATATTAGAGTTTTGTATTCTCATTGAACTCTTTGAGTTTGATGGTTTCGGTGGCTAAGAGAAGGGGGGTTGAATCTTAGCCCCCTTTTTTGTTGCTAACACTTGCTGAACTCAGAGGAGACTTTTCTGTTTTAGCTCGTCTCTGGACACGAGACTTTTTGTTTTTGCTCGTCACTTGCCACGAGACTTTTTGTTTTGTCTCGTCACTTGGCACGAGACATTTTAGTTTTTGCTCCTATGCAGTAGAAAACAGAAATGGAGTTGGAGAGAAGAAAGATTACACCCAAATATATCCTGGTTCAGCTGCTAAGTGCAGTACAGCCTACATCCAGTCTCCATCACAAACATGATGGAATTTCACTATAATCAATCTGATTACAACTTGTAAAGTGCTAACCCAACTTACAAGGGGATTCCCACAGAATCATGAAACACAACATAGATGAACAAAGGAACTCTAAGACATCTATGGCTTTTTCTTTATAATTTTGCACTCTCTGCCTTTTTCCGCTCTATGGTTTTTTCATTACAAACCTCACTGTTTGCCTTTTACCATGAGACTCAAGACATGACAAAATTAAACAAAAAAAATACAAAACAGAACACATTGAAGGAGAAGAGAAAACTGTTAGCTCAGGTAGCTCTGAGAACACTGTGCCTTGCACTCTCAATTTTCTCCTTGCCTCAAACAGTGGCTGTCCACCCTTATTATAGAAGAGGGGAGCCTCCACTTATTGAAGCCAAAGCCAAACCAACTTCTTCCTCCTTCAACAAACAGAACCGGTTCGGCCACATAGAGAGAGAAGAGATAACCATGCAAAACTCAACATGCAATTACCTCTGGACCTTTCTTGATCATCACCTTCATCAATCCGAGCTCTCCATCCTTGGCTTGCTCTCCAAGATGGATTTCTGGCCCTTGATGCTTCATGATGATGATGACTTCATCTGCTTCAATCTCTGCCTTCAACCATCACTTCGCCACTCTAGCTACTCCCTGTGGTGGTTGAACAGAATCAAAGACAAGCCATGCTTCAAGAATCTCCTCCATGCTGGCCGAATCTTCAATGTCCATTTTTGAGTATGAGAGGCTCAAGATACCTCACCAAATCTAACCAAATATGGTGAAAATCTCAGCCACAGCTCATTTTTATTTTAGTATTTTTTCTTGCCATCATTAACTTGATGGTCTTGATGCATGCATCTTCTTCCTTCTGTTGGTTGAAGAACATTTCTTCCATTATTTCCTGGACAAAGACCGAAGAAAGAAGAAGAAAGAGATGAGAGAGAATGTGAAGTTAAAGTAAAAGCAATTAAATGAAAATAAAACAAGTTGATAGATTGCTTTTTACTTCCCTTGCTTTGAGTAGCGTATAGCATTAATCATAATGATTCCCATCAAATCAAAGTCAAGTTCTCTCTCATGTTTCCAATGCTAACATATTAAAATTTGAAATCCATTCTTAACAAAGAGATGGAATCCGTTGAAAAGCATGAAACCATTTAGCTTTCATTTAACCTTGGTTTCGGACCAAGCTTGGAAACTTTTATCAAAATAATGTTGGGCTTGGTAGCATTAGGATTTAATCTGGCCCAAATGGTTAACATTTGCTTTCTTGATGAGATTTGTTTCGGATCAAGCATAGAAGGCTCTCATCAAAAATTAATCATGGGCTAACATTGAGCTTGGCCCATCAATAAAAATTCAGCCATTAAATATAACACATGCAGCAAGGCTGGTTTTTAATTTGGGCTAGCAACATTTATATTTTCCGGCCCAAGGTAAAATCAGCACCACAAAATTATTAATTAACATATGTTAGTTGAAATCAAATTAATAATTTTGTAATTAAATATTTCAATAATGTTTGTTCATCATCAAAATTAAATAGGAGTTTTCCAAACTCATCAATCTCCCCCTTGATGACAAACATTATTAAAATTGAAATGGAAAGAAATTTAAAGATTGAGTAAAAAATACTCCCTTTGATTTTGAATTTCTCCCCCTTTCTAAATGTCACATAGCTCCCCCTTGATGTATGCTTATGTTACCAAGGGAAGCACTCAACCTGTAACATTTAAATCAAGCTTCAAGTAACAATGTTATTTAGTATATTTTATGATGCTAAATGCTTGATTTATGAGCAGTTTAAATTGATAATCAAAACTCATTTGATATCATAAACTGATTTACTGCTCAAACTATTTCATACAAAAAATATCAAAATATTTTTCAAATCCTTTCCTGTTAAAGATATCAGAGCAAAACAACATGATGGAAAAGTATTTGAAGTACACATGATCAAAACAAGGCAGTTTTAATGTATTACACAATTTAAAGGAACTGCCAAAAATAAGTTTTTCAAACAACAAGTTTATCAATGATGAATCAACAGCCAGGCATCAAAAATAGATCAACCATCATTATAAACCAAATGCAGTTCAAGCAACAACCATAGTGAATGCAATAACGACATGCATTCTTTGAACAAGGGTGATCATGAATTTTCAATTTTGAAAATTTCATCCCCTGTTCCCCTGTTTCTCCAGCCCCTGTTTCGTTCCAAATTCAATTTTGGAAACACATAAATTTCCTCCCCCTTTTGTCATCATGGGGGCACCTGCACAAAACATGATCAACACAGCAAAATATTCAAGATAAAGTAGCAAGAGTATATGACAATATCCTAGAGATTATCCTAGAGCAGGGAGTATCAAGTCATGCTCATACAAAAAACAGATTGAGCCTAATGGAGCCAATATCAAACAGAGTAAAGAAACAGTCACTAATCATCATTTAAATTAATTTGTTCTTCAGCATCTCCGTCACTATCATCTCCCAAATCTTCTTTAAAACGTTCCATCATCAGATTAACCCTTTCTTTGCAATTGTTCCAAGCTTTCTCACTTTCACAAGCTTGTTTGCGGGCTTCTTTGTGGGATTTATACATCAGATCTGCCATGTTCGAAAGTTCTCCCAAAATCTGTTTGATGGACTTAATTGTTTTGGAAGAGTCTGGCCTGCCTTCATACTCACTATCCGATGCAACAGATTTTCGCCCTTTGGTGTCCTTAGTTGCTCCTCCTCCTCTAATTGAAGACACCTTATTTTCTACAGCCTCATTCAACAAATCAACTTTAAAGTACTCAAATATTCTAGTTAAAAACATACCATAAAGCAGATTGGCCTTTCTGGTGCTTCTAACAGAATCCCACATGTGCCTAATCATAATATAACCAAAGGATATAGGAGTAGAAGTAACCAAAGCAAATAAGATGAGACAGTCAGAAAATGTTACTCGGTTGTGTGAGCCACTTTGGGGAGTCAGAATATGAGTGATGATTCGGTGAAGCAGGGAATTGACCGGTCCTAGAGCTTTATGTGTTGGAATGGTGCCATGCAATCCAGAAAGGTTCTCGCAAATGTGCTTGAGAACAGTTTTGTATGGAACGCCAACTTGTGTGTCCCATTTTTTCACCATGTACGCTCGCGGTCCTTCATCTTTGAACCCAAGAGCCGCTCCAATTGTCTCAGCATCAAGGGCTATTTGAACCCTTTTGACATAGGAATGAAGGGTGCCGTCAATGAGCCGCATATTGGCATAAAAATCTCGAACAAGACCAGGGTAGACTGGTTTCTGGATGAGAAGCAGAGGCTTCCAATTGAGGAGTTCAAACAGAGAGGAGATATTGATACCCTTGTTGGTGAGATTTTCAAGGCTAACAAGATAGGTTGTGCACAAATGACGCTTCTCCATAACCTCTTTATGAAACTCAAAAGAGGTGCAAGAGTTAAATCTGCTTGGATCAAAGTGGGAGTGAGTCTTGCCATACTTGTCTCTGAATTCCATGGATTCCAAGTTTGGAGGTTCAGTAGTGTCATTGAGTGCAAACCCCTGATTCTTTTGGGAGCTTTTTCCAGGAGTAGTCCGTTTCGGTGATGAGGGTGGAGGTGAAGGAATGGGAGAAGTATGAGATTCTTGCTCTTCTTCCTCTTGGGGGTCCTTGTTCTTTCTGTTTCGTCCTCTTCCGGAACTCTTTTGGGCCACTACCTTTCTTCTCATGGCTTCGGTTTGTTTGGTTGGAGGTGAGGGAGAGGATGAGGAAGTAGAATGTATGTGGATGTGAGTGTGAGTTTGGGGTGTTGATGGTTTTTGAGAAAGAAGAATTCTTTCACTCTTTCTTGGCGCGGTTTTCTTTTTCATGGTAATGGGGGAATGAAATATGAAAGGTTGGGGGTGATAACCGAATTGAGAGGGAGAGAGAGACAAGGTGGGTGAACGCATTTAATGGGGTTTGGAAAGAGAATATGGAGAGTAATGACCATTAGTGGACGGTTAATGACCATAATGAGTGGTTATTATCCAAAAATGATTTTCCCTTTTAACTTTTGAAATCCAAAACTGAAAAGTTGTTGCCTTAAATCAAGGGATTAGATGGATATAGGGATTTGATTTGACAATAACCACTTCCAAGAAGATTTGATGACTAGAAAGATAACTACCATAACTGTTAAGGTGGGGTCAAGGAATTTTTGGTGGGGCCCATAAAATTTTGAATTCTGCGCTGCCTCCCCCTTGACCACAGCTCTTCCATCATAATTTTTATCTCGTCCAAACCTACGAGCAAAATCTGAACAGAGTCACAAATTCACAGATTTTCAATAAAATTTAAATCAAACATTCCCAAACTTTTTCTCAAGCTATAGAATCTGTCTTCATAGAGGGGTTTTGTAAAAATATCAGCAATTTGGTCTTCAGATTTTACAAATTGAATATCAATAGTTCCCTTTTGCACATATTCTCTAATGAAATGATATTTAATTTCAATGTGCTTTGTTCTTGAGTGCAAAACAGGATTTTTTGAAATATTTATAGCACTCATATTATCACAAAATAAGGGTATACTATTGATTTTTAATTTGTAATCTTCTAATTGTGTTTTTAACCAAATTAATTGAGTGCAACATGCAGATGCGGAAATGTATTCTGCTTCAGCTGTGGATAAAGCTACTGTGGCTTGTTTCTTACTTGACCACATATTGAGTGAGCTTCCAAGGAAGCAACACATTCCGGATGTGCTTCTTCTATCCACTCTATCTCCCGCATAATCTGCATCACAAAACTCTACGGCACAAAATTCATCAGATTTAGGATACCACAAGCCATAATCACAAGTTCCCTTAATGTATCTAATGATGCGTTTAACAGCCGTAAGATGGGATTCTTTTGGGTGAGATTGAAATCTTGAGCATACACCCACACTTTGAACAATATCCGGTCTAGAGGAGGTAAGGTACATGAGTGAACCTATCATTCCTCTATACTTTGTTTCATCCACATCTTGACCATCATCATCCTTTTCAAGTTTTGTGTTGGGATGCATTGGTGTACCCATTGCTTTGGAATTTTCTAGGCCAAACTTTTTAATAAGTTCTTTTGCATACTTTCCTTGGTAAATAAAAGTACCACTAGGAGTTTGATTAATTTGGAGGCCAAGAAAGAAAGTGAGCTCTCCCATTAAACTCATTTCAAACTCACTAGTCATGAGTTTTCCAAACTCTTCACACAAGAAAATGTTGGCCGATCCAAATACAATGTCATCAACATAAACTTGAACAAGAAGTATATCATTATTAGATGCTTTAATGAACAAAGTAGTGTCGGTGGTACCCCTTTGAAATTTATTTTCCAACAAGAAGGCACTAAGCCTTTCATACCAAGCTCTTGGAGCTTGTCTAAGACCATAAAGAGCCTTAGTTAATTTGAAAACATGATTTGGAAACTCTTTATGTTCAAAACCGGGGGGTTGTGCCACATACACTTCTCTATCAATAAATCCATTAAGGAAAGCACATTTAACATCCATTTAAAACATTTTGAAACCTTTATGGGCGGCATAGGCAAGAAGCAACCGAATTGCTTCCATTCTAGCTACCGGAGCAAAAGACTCATCAAAATCTATACCTTCTTCTTGATCGTAATCTTGGGCCACTAATCTAGCCTTGTTACGAACAACTTGTCCATCCTCACCAAGTTTATTTTTAAAGACCCACTTAGTACCCGTTACCTTCATACCATCCGAATAAGGTACTAATGTCCAAACCTCATTCTTGTCAAATTGAGCTAGCTCCTCTTGCATGGCCTTGACCCATGATGGATCTTCAAGAGCTTGTTTGACATTGTTGGGCTCCATTTGTGACAAGAAAGCGAAGTTGCTAGGTTCGGTTTGTCTTTTGGTGGAGGATCTTGTTGTTACGCCATGAGAAGGATCACCAATGATGAAATCATGAGGATAACCCCTCATAGACTTCCATTCTCTAGGCTTTCGAACAGGTGTAGAACTTTGATGAACTTCTGGTGGTCTCACTGTTTCAGTTGCTCGTGCCTGTTCAGGAGACAAAATGGAAGTGTCTCCTCCAATCTGACGAGACAGAACCGGGCTGACAGATTCTTCATTCTGGACAGATTTGGGATTTTCTTTGCTTGTTCCATCCTCTTCACAATCTGAATCAATATCCTTCACAATACTGGGAATTAAGTTAGAATCACAAAAAGTAACATGTATGGATTCCTCTATTGTCCTATGTTCTTTGAGATAAACTCTATAGGCCTTGCTTGTGGTGGAATATCCAACAAACATTCCTTCATATGATTTTGGATCAAATTTTCCAAGATTTTCCTTATTGTTAAGCACAAAACATTTGCATCCAAAAATATGAAAGTACTTAAGATTTGGAGGGGTTCCTTTCCATAGCTCATAAGGCGTTTTCTTTAACCCTTTTCTAATGATTGTTCTATTCAAAATATAACATGCTGTATTCACAGCCTCAGCCCATAAGAATTTAGGAATTTCACTCTCACATAACATAGCCCTAGTCATTTCTTGAAGGCTTCTATTCCTTCTTTCAACCACCCCATTTTGTTGGGGGTTCTAGGGCATGAAAAATTATGAGAAATCCCTAAGTCATCACAGAATTTTTCAAAATCGTGATTTTCAAATTCTCTTCCATGATCACTTCTTAAATGGGCAATTTTCAAATCCTTTTCATTTTGAATTTTCTTACAAAGGGTAGAAAAAGCATGAAAGGCATCATTCTTATGAGCAAGGAAAAGTACCCAACCAAATCTAGAGTAATCATCTACCACCACAAGACCATAATGTTTACCTCCTAAACTTTGAGTTCTAGTAGGACCAAAAAGATCAATATGTAACATTTCCAATGGCCTTTTGGTTGAGATTCCATCTTTTGATTTAAAAGAGGATTTTACTTGTTTGCCTAATTGACAAGCGTCACAAGTAAGATCCTTATCAAACTTGATGTTTGGGATTCCTCTAACCAAATTTCTTTTGACTAGCTTAGAAATTTGATACATGCTAGCATGTCCCAACTTTCTATGCCAAAGCCATTTTTCAGATTCATATGATGTGAAGCATGTTACATTTTGTTCCTTTAAATCCTCAAGAGTTAATCCATACACATCGTTACATCTCTTAGCTTCAAGAAGAACATCCCCAGTTTTCTCACACACAACTAAACAAACAAATTTCTTAAAGATAACTTCAAAACCCAAATCACAAAGTTGACTAACACTAAGCAAATTATGTTTCAAGCCATGTACAAGGAGAACATCATTTATACAAGAAGAAAAGTTTTTACCAACTTTCCCAACAGCCACAATTTTTCCTTTTGCATCATCACCGAAAGTGACAAGTCCTCCATCATAGTCATCAAGCTTTATGAAGAAGGTTGCCTTTCCGGTCATATGCCTAGAGCATCCGCTGTCCATATACCACATATTTTCCTTCCTTTTGGATGCTAGGCACACCTACAAAACAAGCTTAAGTAACCTTAGGTATCCAAATCTTTTTAGATCCTTTTACGTTAAACCATCTTCTATGTCCTAAGCCATTGTAATAAAAAACAATTTTATAAACCTTGTCACCAACCATTCTTTCACCGAAAAAGCATTGAATGGGAAAGTGTCCATTCCGATTGCATAGTCTACAAAACCTTGGAGTTGCCTTTTTGTTAAAGTAGGTGGGATCTTGAAATCTTGTGTCATTAGAAGATGAAGCAATATTTTCAAAATGTGAATTTTCAGATTTATAGAATCCCAACCCAGCCTTATCATAAAGAGGTTTTTGACTAGCCAAGATGTGATTTAAACTTTTGGAACTTTGTGTAAACTTGGCCAAGTCTTCCTTAAGTCTTTTAACCTCTTTAAGCAACTCTTCATTTTGCTTAAAACAGTCCACATATGCAAGAACACAATGGTTACTTTCACAGCTCCTAACTTGGGCTCTTAACTGCTTATTTTCTTCAACAAGATCACAAGCAGTTTCGGCCTCTCTCACCTTTTCTTTTAGAAAACTGTTTTCGGCCTTAAGAATGGTAATTTGCTGTTCAAGTTCTTGATTTTCCAGCAGAAAACATCTTATTTTTTCAGAAAGGTGGTCTATCATAAGATGAAGATCTTCAGTATTAGGGTTATGAAAGACTACCTGATCTATGTGGTCTACCATGAGACATGTTTGTGACTTGGTCTCGGTTTCTTCATCATCATCATCAGAGTCATTCTCCAAGTCTTCCCATGTGGCCATCAGTCCTTTCTTCTTTCCTCTTTTCGGCTTTTCCTCCTTCTTCAGCTTGGGACAATCAGATTTGAAATGCCCCATTTCCTTGCAATTATAGCAAGTTACCTTGCTAAGGTCTTTCTTTACTCTCCTTGTGCTGCTGCCTTTGCCTTTGAGCTTAGCCATTTTCCTGAATTTTTTTGCAAATAAAACAAACTCATTTTCAGAAGAGTTATCACTGGATTCATCATCCGGAGGGTTAGTCACAGAAGAAAATGCAACTCCTTTCTTTTTTGTATCTTTTTTCAAATAGGTATTTTCAAAAGCAAGAAGATTTCCTCTCAAATCATCAAGTGTCATGGAGTCTAAGCTACTGCTCTCAGAAATAATTAAAGCTTTAGTTTTCCACTCTTTTGTGAGACATCTCAACACTCTTCTCACTAGCACAGAATCAGAATGTGTAATTCCCAGAGCATCTAAGCCAACAATGATAGCATTGAACCGTTCGAACAGTTCATCAATGGACTCTCCTTCCTTCATTGCAAACATTTCATATTCTCTATTTAGCATATCTGTCCGAGTCTTCTTGACAATGGTGGTTCCTTCATGGGTGATTTGTAATTTGTCCCAGATTTCCTTTGCCATTGTGCATCTTGATACCCGTCGGTACTCCTCGAAGCTGATAGCACAATTGAGCAGATTTATTGCCTTGGCATTTAACTCCACCTTCTTCCTATCTTCCTCGGTCCATCTTGCTTCTGGTTTGAGAGAAACAACTCCTTCTGCACTTGTGATAGTTGGAAATTGAGGCCCTTCGAGAATAATCTTCCAAAGTCTGTAATCCACTGCCTGTACAAATATCTTCATCCTCTCCTTCCAATAGGTATAGTTTTTCCCATTGAAAAGAGGAGGTCTGTTGCTTGATTGACCTTCAGTTAGATTATAGGACACCATATTTGCGCCACTGTTTTCTGTCATGAGGATCTTTGCTCCAAGCTGCAAAGCTTGATCTCTTTGAAACCTGACTCTGATACCAATTGATGGTTTCAGTGGCTAAGAGAAGGGGGGTTGAATCTTAGCCCCCTTTTTTGTTGCTAACACTTGCTGAACTCAGAGGAGACTTTTCTGTTTTAGCTCGTCTCTGGACACGAGACTTTTTGTTTTTGCTCGTCACTTGCCACGAGACTTTTTGTTTTGTCTCGTCACTTGGCACGAGACATTTTAGTTTTTGCTCCTGTGCAGTAAAAAACAGAAATGGAGTTGGAGAGAAGAAAGATTACACCCAGATATATCCTGGTTCAGCTGCTAAGTGCAGTACAGCCTACATCCAGTCTCCATCACAAACATGATGGAATTTCACTATAATCAATCTGATTACAACTTGTAAAGTGCTAACCCAACTTACAAGGGGATTCCCACAGAATCATGAAACACAACATAGATGAACAAAGGAACTCTAAGACATCTATGGCTTTTTCTTTATAATTTTGCACTCTCTGCCTTTTTCCGCTCTATGGCTTTTTCATTACAAACCTCACTGTTTGCCTTTTACCATGAGACTCAAGACATGACAAAATTAAACAGAAAAATACAAAACAGAACACATTGAAGGAGAAGAGAAAACTGTTAGCTCAGGTAGCTCTGAGAACACTGTGCCTTGCACTCTCAATTTTCTCCTTGCCTCAAACAGTGGCTGTCCACCCTTATTATAGAAGAGGGGAGCCTCCACTTATTGAAGCCAAAGCCGAACCAACTTCTTCCTCCTTTAACAAACAGAACCGGTTCGGCCACATAGAGAGAGAAGACATAACCATGCAAAACTCAACATGCAATTACCTCTGGACCTTTCTTGATCATCACCCTTCATCAATCCGAGCTCTCCATCCTTGGCTTGCTCTCCAAGATGGATTTCTGGCCCTTGATGCTTCATGATGATGATGACTTCATCTGCTTCAATCTCTGCCTTCAACTATCACTTCGCCACTCTAGCTACTCCCTGTGGTGGTTGAACAGAATCAAAGACAAGCCATGCTTCAAGAATCTCCTCCATGCTGGCCGAATCTTCAATGTCCATTTTTGAGCATGAGAGGCTCAAGATACCTCACCAAATCTAACCAAATATGGTGAAAATCTCAGCCACAGCTCATTTTTATTTTAGTATGTTTTCTTGCCATCATTAGCTTGATGGTCTTGATGCATGCAGCTTCTTCCTTCTGTTGGTTGAAGAACATTTCTTCCATTATTTCCTGGACAAGGACCGAAGAAAGAAGAAGAAAGAGATGAGAGAGAATGTGAAGTTAAAGTAAAAGCAATTAAATGAAAATGAAACAAGTTGATAGATTGCTTTTTACTTCCCTTGCTTTGAGTAGCGTATAACATTAATCATAATGATTCCCATCAAATCAAAGTCAAGTTCTCTCTCATATTTCCAATGCTAACATATTAAAATTTGAAATCCATTCTTAACAAAGAGATGGAATCCGTTGGAAAGCATGAAACCATTTAGCTTTCATTTAACCTTGGTTTCGGACCAAGCTTGGAAACTTTTATCAAAATAATGTTGGGCTTGGTAGCATTAGGATTTAATCTGGCCCAAATGGTTAACATTTGCTTTCTTGATGAGATTTGTTTCGGATCAAGCATAGAAGGCTCTCATCAAAAATTAATCATGGGCTAACATTGAGCTTGGCCCATCAATAAAAATTCAGCCATTAAATATAACACATGCAGCAAGGTTAGTTTTTAATTTGGGCTAGCAACATTTATATTTTCCGGCCCAAGGTAAAATCTGCACCACAAAATTATTAATTAACATATGTTAGTTGAAATCAAATTAATAATTTTGTAATTAAATATTTCAATAATGTTTGTTCATCATCAAAATTAAATAGGAGTTTTCCAAACTCATCAGAGTTTTTTTTTTACTGGTCAAACTCTTTTATGAGAGTATTATTTACATTTTCTTTTCGTAGTATTTTCATTTTCACCTTGAATTCATATAATTTTGTTTGCATCTTATTTTCTGACAGTTTCTTCCGCATCTGTTTGATATTTCACTCCGTTCTGACAATTTCGTTTCTGGTTCTAGCAATTCAGCATCGTGTTTTAATAATTCGTTCAGTTTCAACAGTTTTATCTTTGTTCTATTTTAACAGTTCTATCTGTACCTTTTTGAAAGTTTAATCTGCATCCCATTTTAGTAATTCAGTTTACATCTCAAGTTTCAATAACTCTGTCTATATTTGAGTTCCTGGAATTTTCTTATTCGAGGTTTTTTTAGTAAGTTGTAAACTCCAATGGACACTTAATTTTGAGAGGAGATATTAGAAAATATTAAAATATTTTAATATTAATTAGATTAATCTTAATTAATAATTTTTTAATTATAAGATGTTAGATAATTATTATTTGATTGTTTTTTGAATTATTGTCCATCAACTATAACTCTATAAGTAAGTAGTGCCTTGTATCATATTGGCAAAGCGTCTAATTATCAAATTTAATATTCTTATTATCATGAAGAATTTTAACAACAATAAGTGTTTGTCTTATTCAATTTACAATATTCATATTTACTTGAGGCTTTGAATGTGAGTTACAGAAGAGTATGAAAAACACTTTCATGAAATTGAGAGCAACGAACAACTTCGTTCTTCAAGCTAAAGTAGTAATAAGGGTAAGATCATCCGGGATCCTTTCTTTGTAGGGTACAGATTTTGTAGTAGTCTTCTTGGCATCACAAGTTTTGAATTGTGCTGGAATCTTGGAAGAATCTAGATGATTTTCCATGTCAAAACTTTGAATTGTCACAAGATTTATTCATGTTGTAAAGTTAGTATCATCAAATTTCTCATTAATTGGGAAGATGTTTTCTTGATGGTGGAATCGTTGACAGAAAATCATAAAGAACAGAATGCCTAATATATTAAGATTTATTTCGAACTAAATGATAACATTCTATATTAAGATTCTTTAGCATGGATAAGTAGTAGGAGTGTGTTTTTTGTTGAGAATATAAACTTAAAATATATTGTTCTAATATTATTTTATTTTTGTTTGGTTGAAACTTTGCTATTTTGCCCTTTTTCCGTTGGCAACGTCTTACTATACACATTATATGTTGAAATTAAAAATTTAATTAATTAATAAATTTATGATATATATTAAAGATTTTTAATAATCTAGAGAATGGAATTAAATCTATGACTTTTTTTTATTTCTTTTAAACTTTAGCATAAAAAATAAGATTCTGTTGTGTCTGCAATATAAATTATAGAAAAGATAATTTAATTGGGAGCCACTCTAATAAAGATGCTTTAAAAGTTTTTTTTTTTTAAAGATGTTTTTTATTAATTAAAATTTAATACATATAATAAAGTAAATTGTGTTATTTTTGTCAAAATTAGCTCAGACAGATTGATTTATCCGGAAAAATCGATAGACCAAACCTTGAACCAATCTAAATTAATATTTTTTTTATAAAAAATTACTATAATAATCCTATTATAGAAAATGACTAAAATATTTCTATTATATATATATATATATATATAATTTTAAAAATCCTAAATTCTAACCCTATAACAACATAGAGAAAAGAAAAGGGTTAGAGTTTAGGATTCTCAAAAAAAAAAAAATTAATAATAATAATAATAATAATATTTTAGTTATTTTCTATAATAGAGATATTGTAATTATTTTTTATAAAAATATTAATTTAAAACGGTTTAAAATATAGTTTACCGATTTTTTGGCCAAATCAATTTATCTAATCTAATTTTAATAAAAATAATATAGTTTAATCAATTATATATATTAATTTTTAATTACTTAAAAATATTTTTAAAAAAAGACGTTTTAAGCATCTTTATCTAAGTGGCTTTCAATTTAATTTTGTCTCATAACGAAACAAACAAAAATAGAATAGAGAAGAAAGAAGTACATAGTCATGTATCCTCATTCAATCACTTTGTACAATATAATATAGCCTATATCCAGTCTCCACTACAATAATAGTAGCTAAAATTTTCATTATCTTTTCAAAGATTACATTCACCAATTCCCAATGATTCTTCATAATCCTATAAGGGATAAACTAAACTTCTAACCAAATTTGATTTGGCTAGGTTTACTTTCTAAACTCTCAACACTAAGTGCCCACCCAACTTAACAAAGAAAACTTCTTAGATTCAAGAAAAAAAACATAAAATGATTACAAAAGATATTAATATAATTTTTTATTTTTTTCTAAGCTAACTCTTTTTTTTGTATTTTCTTCCAATAGCTTTTTCTAAATACTCACATTTATGCCTTTTTCCATTGAATGAAATAAAAAAATAAATAAATTAAAGAATCAAAATATTCAACAAATTAAAGAACCACGAAGGAGAAGAAATAATACAGCTTGAAAGCTATAAGAATATAACCTGATTTTAGCGGAATGCTCCTTCTAGTGTAAGTATATTGCTTCCAAAATTTCAGACTTGAATGGTGAAGGTGTTAAGAATTTCATATTTGTGGATTCTCTCTCCTTACCATAATCTTTGGCTGATTACTCCCTATTGTATGAGGTAATGCTTCCAAAATTTGAGCTTGTAAAAAAGGTCCACACCTTAAACATTGAACAACCTAAATTCTTTTTCTTTTCCCAAAAAATTAAAGCAGAAAATCAAGGTCGAATATCAGAGTAGAATGATGTAGAATCACCGAGGAGATGGGCAACAGTAGTAACAATGTCAAGGTCATGAGACCTTCAATTGTTTGTCAATTCAACACCTTTAATCTTATGTTTTGACCCCAAATTTCATTTCTAATCCTTGAATGTAAATAAAAAAAAAAAGTAATTTCCATTATCTTTTTCTTATCTGAATGGTACTTTCTCTGTAAATTTCGATTAAATTAGTAGATAATTAGTCAATAAATTAGCTTTTAATAAGGAAGATTAGAAACGCGAATATTATATCAAATTAGGGTAGAGCTCATCGAAACGAGAATTTTGACACTAATTTCGAAAAAATCGGTCAAGATTGGACCGAACGGGCCGAATCGGTTAAACCAAGTCCAAACCGGGACCGTGGGTCCAACCAGCCCAGCAACTAAATGAATTAAAACCTCTCTTCTTCCTCAATCAGCAGAATCACGCTGAAGCATAATAAGGAGAAGAGAAGCCATGCGAACCCCTACGGTTAAACTCAAAGTCCAGTAACTTCTCCGTCTGAGCTCCAATTGTCGCACCGTTTGCGGCCACGCATTCATCGCGTCAAGCTTTACGTTTCTACCGGAACAATTTCATAGGTAACCCTCTATTTTATCTCAGCCTCTTCTTCACCCATTTTTGAAAAATTAGTGGAGATATTGAATTTTTTTGTTCTTTGATGTTTTAGGATCCAATTAGCTTGAGAAAAATGTTCATTCTTGCTTATGTGAAGCTTGGGTAAGGTGAGGATACGATAATTTTATTTTAATTTAATTGAATTTGAGCTTTGAGTATTAAATTGGATATATATGTGTTATAAATGTGTATTAGGTTGAAAATAAATAATTGGAGCTCGAAATTGTGAATACTGGAACTTGGAGAAAGCGAATTAATTGAGGTTTTGAGGGCTGTGTTCTTTAGGAAAATTGTCTTGGAATAATATTTGGGAATTGGCTAAGGTATGGTTTAGGTTTCTTGCATTTAATATATAATGTTCTGTAAAAACTTAGGCTAGATGACCATAGGATAAGTTGGAATGCAGGTGTATATTTAATGTTTAGTAATGGGTTAATGAATATGCTTGGTTTGGTTTGGTGATTTGTTTGTAAGATGATATTGGTTGCTAGTTGGATCTTTGAAAGGATATGTGATTGAATTGTTGATTATATGGCTATATTTTAGTTTGGTTGAATGATGATTGATGAAAAGATATGGAGCTTGTTGAGGATTATTGTTGGTAATTTGGATTGGTGGTAATAGGTTTGAAAATAATTGGAATGGAAATTTTGAATGAAAAATGAGGTATTTTGTGTTAAAAGCCTAGGATTTGTGAACTTTGATTTTTAGTTAAATTTTGGTTGTTGGATTTGAATATTGTATCAGTATAATTGTTGATCTGAGGTAGATTTATTGTGGTGATTGTTATGATGATGAGAAAGGGTATGTTGAATTGGAAAGAATGCAGGTTTGGACCCGAAAAGGGTGGCAAAGTCCGAGTTTTAGAGGAGATGCTGCCGAAATTTTATAAAAATTAGAGATTTTGTTTAGATGATTATTTAAAAAGATTTAGATTCGAAGGTTATATGGTTTGATTTTGAGTTATTAAGAAAATGAGCATGTTTTAAGTTTGATTCATTTACAAAAGAATGAATTATGTTTTGAATTGAAACTATTGATGGACGGAATGGGAGGTGTAATAATGAAAGATAAGGATTGAATATGATTGATGTATGATAATGAATGAGATGCGATTGAGAATGATGTGGATGTTGATGAATTATAATTGAATTATTTATATGGCTTGAATAATTTAATGATCTGAGATACGAGGTTCCCTGGATTAAGTGCCGTGGCTTGCCACCACGTGTACCAGGTTGAAAACTCGATACTCTGTTGACCCTACGACGTAAGTGTGACCGGGCACTATATAAATTCCCGGAAATGTTACCCCCATTGAGTAATATTGATTATTTGAGATAAAGCTATGCATAGACTCTTGGGGATGCACGTCGGGGGACAGTCTAAGGACAATTCAGACTTGTCGGGTTGGCTGGATAACCGACAGATGAGCCTCATCAGCCATAGGACAGGCATGCATCATCTGCATATTACTTGAATTACTTGCTTGTCCTTTAATTGGGTGTGCCTATATGTACTTGCCATGTTAAATGTGTATTTGTTACCTGCAGTATTTGTAACCTTCTTGTGCTTGCCTTTATCTGTCTATTTGTCTGTGAAAATGCATGATGGAGTTGGAGGTATGGAGGAATGGCAGTATGGGACTTAGATTTAAGGTTAAGTTAAGTTATGTTTAAATATTCTTAGAAAACCACCTTTTATGGCTTCTGTTTAATACTTTAAGCTCTATAATCTAAGTGTCGGTGTTTTAGGATTGCCTCTGGCATTCCCAGGACCTTATATATTATGTGTGTGGAACCTTTACCATACTGAGAACCTCCGATTCTCATTCCATACTATGTTGTTGTTTTTCAGATGCAGGTCGAGAGGCATCTCGTTAGGCGTCTGGACTCTTGAAGCGGAGTGGTTACTGTGTTATTTTGTTATGCTATGATGTATATATATGTACTTAGCTTTCTCTCCATATAACTTATTCTTTTTTATCCTCCTAGATGTGTATGGAGAGGCAGGATTTTGTTTATGTACATTTGGGTTTTGGGTATGTATATATATGTATATATGTGTGTATATTCTCTGGCCAGTCTTGACTTCGCAGGCTGAGTCAGGAGCTCGTTATTTTGTATCTTTGAATCTCTGTTTCTGTTTTGGGTTACTTTACACTTGACAGTGATAGCTTTCTTAGCACGCAAGTTAACTCGTTTCTCGAGCGTTGTGCTTTTATTTCGCAATTTCTATTTTCTCTATTCTTCAAGGCTCCTAGCATATTATAATTCTTCTGCTATTATATATATACATTTTATTTTAGAGGTCGTAATACCACACCACCTCTGTTTTACGACTTAAGCGTAAACCTCTATGTGGTAGGGTGTTACATTATGGTATCAGAGCAGTTCGTTCCTATAGAGCCTAAAAGACGGACTGATTGTACTTTTGTGCATTCTTTGTATATGTGTGTATGTGCTATTAGGATGTCTGATTGATATATATGGCATAAACGTTTGTGAGAAAGCATTTGGAACTTAAAGCATTAGACCTGCGATATTAAGACTGATCAACTTAATATCACTTGTTTAATGTGTATGAGAACTAGATGTCGACTCGTGGACGCAGTCGCGGGTGAGATAAAGGTAGAATAGGCACCGTTACTCTTTGCCCGGTAGGGAATGGTCCAGTAGACTTTATGGCTTCTCTGGAAAATATGGCTGTGGCTATGCAGGCAACAACTGAGGCACTGGATAATCAGATAAATCAGGGTAATCACGGGAACAATAATGATGAGGACGGTCCTATGACACTTGCTACATTTCTGAAAGTACACCCTTCGACTTTTAGGGGAACCTCAAATCCCACTGACGCAGATAATTGGATTCAAGTTATGGAACGAGTGTTGCAGGCCCAACAGGTTCCTAAGGAGCAATGGGTTGGATTTGGAACTTATCAACTGCAAGGTGAGGCTCAGTATTGGTGACAGGGGACATGATGTATCCTGCAGGCAGGTGACGCTGTGATAGTCGGAAGATTGGTTATTTAAGAACCATGTTTTGCTTGATTGTTTTGAGAAGTCAGTACAGTTTATGCCGGAAGGGTCAGAAGCGCCGGTTGTGGTGAATAGTTACTATTTGTACTCTATGATAGTAAACTGTTCTGGAACTGAATGTCAGGGTATTATGTTATTAACTGCGGGAGTAGCAGGTGATGATCAGAGTTTAGAGCAGATTATGATTGTATGTGAATTTTCAGATGTGTTTCCGAATGATATTAATGAATTTCCACCTAACCGGGAAGTTGAATTTGCAATTGAGTTGGTGCCTGGAACCGGTCTGATTTCAATTATTCCTTACAGGATGTCACCTTTAGAAATGGCTGAATGGAAAGCTCAGTTAGAGGATCTGTTGGGTAAGTATTTTATCCGACCAAGTATTTCTCCGTAGGGAACGTCAGTATTACTGGTAAAGAAGAAGGATGGGAGTATGCGCTTGTATGTTGATTATCGGCAATTGAATAAGAACACTGTGAAGAACAAATATCCGTTACCTAGAATCGACGACCTAATGGATCAGTTACAAGGTGCCGGTGTGTTTTCTAAGACTGATCTACGATCCGGGTATCATCAGATAAGGGTTAGAGACGAGGATATTCTGAAGACTGCTTTCAGGACACATTATGGTCATTATGAGTATACAATGATGTCTTTCGGATTAACTAATACCCCGGCAGTATTCATGGATTATATGAACAGGATTTTCCGGCTGTATTTGGACAAGTTTGTTATTGTCTTCATTGATGACATTCTTGTTTACTCTAAGACTGAAGAGGAACATGCTGATCACTTACGAACTGTATTACAAATTCTGAGAAATAGGAAGTTATACGCTAAGTTATCTAAATACGAGTTTTGGAAGAGTGAGGTAAAGTTTCTCGGTCACGTGGTAAGTAAGCAGGGAATAGCTGTTGATCCTGCTAAGGTAGAAGCAATGATGAAATGGGAGTGATTAACTTCAGTAATAGAGATTAGAAGTTTCCTAAGTTTGGCGGGATAGTATCGGAGATTCATTAAGGGACTTTCATAGCTCGCCTTACCTTTAACTAAGTTGACTAGGAAGGATACACTTTTTATTTGGACCCAGAGTGTGAAGAGAGTTTTTGAGCAATAAAGTACAGATTGACTACTGCACCCGTGTTCGTATTGTCTGAACCAAGTGAGTCGTTTAAAGTATACTGTGATGCATCACTGAAGGGCTTGGGGTGCGTTCGGATGCAGGACCAGAATGTTGTAGCATATGCCTCACGGCAATTAAGGCTATGAGATGAACTATTCGACACATGATTTAAAACTTGCTGCTGTTGTGTTTGCTTTAAAGATCTGGAGGCACTACCTCTATGGCGTTAAGTTTCATGTTTTCTCAGACCATAAGAGTTTGAAGTATCTTTTTGAGCAGAAAGAGTTGAATATGCGTCAGAGGAGATGGATGGAGCTTCTGAAAGATTATGATTTTGAATTGAATTATCATCTACGAAAAGCGAACGTTGTGGCGGAGGCTTTGAGTCGGAAGTCTTTATATGTAGTTTGGATGACGCTACAGGAAGAAGAATTACTAAGGGAATTTCAAGGTTTGAATTTGGGAATTAGAGAAGAATATGGAATTTTGTGTTTGAGTCAGTTGCAGAATTCAAGTGATTTTAAATCACAACTTTTGAAGGCTCATCGAGACAGTGAAGCATTACGTAAGGTATTACCAGCAGTTGAACAAGGAAAATAGTGGAGAGTGTCAGAAGGACAGAATGATTTGTGGAGGTTCAAGAACCGGATTGTTGTACCAGATATTGGAGACCTGTGACAGAGTATCTTGAAGGAAGTTCATAAGAGCGGATTTTCAATTCATCCAGGGAGCACTAAAGTGTATCAGGGTCTGAAAGTGATGTTCTGGTGGCCAGGTATGAAGAATAATGTGGCATTGCACGTATCTAAATGTTTAACATGTCAGAAGATTAAGATTGAGCATCAGAGACCATCAGGGACCCTTCAGCTTTTAGAGATTCCACAATAGAAATGGGAGAGTATCGCAATGGATTTTGTCATAGGTTTGTCTAGAACCCAGTCTGGTTGTGACACTATTTGGGTGGTTGTGGACCGATTGACAAAACCAGCTCACTTCCTTCCCATTCGAATAAGTTGCACAATGGAAGAATTGGCTCGAATGTAGATCAAAGAGATTGTCAGGTTACATGGCGTGCCTTCTACCATTATATCTGACAGGGATCCTCGTTTTACATCAAGGTTCTGGGGAGCTTTTCAGCGTGCATTTGGGACTCAGTTAAGTTTGAGTACTACGTGTCACCCTTAGACAGATGGTCAGTTAGAGAGAACTATTCAGACCTTGGAGGATATGCTAAGGGATTGTATTTTGGACCAGCCGGCGAGTTGGGACCGGTATATGCCATTAGTGAAATTTGCTTATAATAATAGCTACCATGCGAGCATCGGAATGGCTCCATATGAAGCTTTGTATAGTAGAAAATGTCAATCTCCGCTATGTTGGTATGAAACTGGAGAAAGAAGTTTGTTAGGGCCTGAGACGATAGCCGAAACCACTGAACAGATAAAGAAGATTCGTAGTCAAATGCTTATAGCCTAAAGCCGCCAAAAGAGCTATACTGATCAGAGGCGAAAGCCTTGGGAGTTCGAAGAAGGAGAACATGTATTTCTGAAAGTTACACCAACCACTGGAGTGGGAAGAGCTATTAGGACTTAGAAACTAAATCCCCGTTATATAGGACCATTTGAGATCCTGAAGAGAATTGGGCCGGTAGCCTATAGAATTGCCTTACCATTATGTCTTTCGAATTTGCACGACGTGTTTTATGTGTCACAGCTTCGAAGATATACTCCTAACGCAAGTCATGTTCTGGAACCGGAACCGATTCAAGTAAGAAAAGATCTAACACTTCCAGTAATTCCGGTAAGGATTGAAGACACCAGCATTAAACGATTACGTAGGAGAGGAATATTATTGGTAAGAGTAATGTGGAGTCGAGCTGGTATTAAGGAACACACTTGAAAACTCGAATCAGATATGCGAAAGGACTACCCATATCTCTTTTCAGATAGTTGAATTTGAATTTTGAGGGCAAAATTCTTTATTTGGTGGGTAGGATGTAAACCCCAGTTAAATTAGTAGATAATTAGTCAATAAATTAGATTTTAATAAGGAAGATTAGAAACACAAATATTATATCAAATTAGAGTAGAGCTCATCGAAACGAGAATTTTGACACTAATTTCGAAGAAATTGGTCCAAGATTGGACCGAACGGACCGAATCGATTGAACCGGATCTAAACCGGGCCCGTGGGCCCAACCAGCCCAGCAACTAAATGAATTAAAACCTCTCTTCTTCCTCAATCAGCATAATCACGCTGAAGCATAATAAGGAGAAGAGAAGCCATGCGAACCCTTACGGTAAAACTCAAAGTCCCGTAACTTCTCCGTCCGAGCTCCAATCGCCGCACCGTTTGCGGCCACGCGTTCACCGCGTCAAGCTTTACGTTTCTACCGGAATAATTTCATAGGTAACCTTCTATTTTATCTCAGCCTCTTCTTCCCCAATTTTTGGAAAATTAGTGGAGATATTGAATTTCTTTGTTCTTTGATGTTTTAGGATCCAATTAGCTTGAGAAAAATATTCACTCTTGCTTATGTGAAGCTTGGATAAGGTGAGAATACGATAATTTTATTTTAATTTAATTGAATTTGAGTTTTGAGTATTAAATTGGATATATATGTGTTATGAATGTGTATTAGGTTGAAAATAAATAATTGGAGCTCAAAATTGTGAATACTGGAACTTCGAGGAAGCGAATTAATTGAGGTTTTGAGGGCTGTATTCTTTAGGAAAATTGTCTTGGAATAATATTTGGGAATCGGCTAAGGTATGGTTTAGGTTTCTTGCATTTAATATATAATGTTCTGTGAAAACTTAGGCTAGATGACCATAGGATAAGTTGGAATGTAGGTGTATATTTAATTTTTAGTAATGGGTTGATGAATATGCTTGGTTTGGTTTGGTGATTTGTTTGTAAGATGATATTGGTTGCTAGTTGGATCTTTGAAAGGATATGTGATTGAATTGTTGATTATATGGCTATATTTTGGTTTGGTTGAATGATGATTGATGAAAAGATATGGAGCTTGTTGAGGATTATTGTTGGCAATTTGGATTGGTGGTAATAGGTTTGAAAATAATTGGAATGGAAATTTTGAATGAAAAATGAGATATTTTGTGTTAAAAGCCTAGGATTTGTGAACTTTGATTTTTAGTTAAATTTTAGTTGTTGGATTTGAATATTGTATCAGTATAATTGTTGATCTGAGGTAGATTTATTGTGGTGATTGTTATGATGATGAGGAAGGGTATGTTGAATTGGAAAGAATGCAGGTTTGGACCCGAAAAGGGTGGCAAAGTCCGAGTTTTAGAGGAGATGCTGCCGAAATTTTATAAAAATTAGAGATTTTGTTTAGATGATTATTTAAAAAGATTTAGATTCAAAGGTTATATGGTTTGATTTTGAGTTATTAAGAAAATGAGCATGTTTAAGTTTGATTCATTTAGAAAAGAATGAATTATGTTTTGAATTGAAACTATTGATGGACGGAATGGGAGGTGTGATAATGAAAGATAAGGATTGAATATGATTGATGTATGATAATGAATGAGATGCGATTGAGAATGATGTGGATGTCGATGAATTATAATTGAATTATTTATATGGCTTGAATAATTTAATGATCTGAGATACGAGATTCCCTGGATTAAGTGTCGTGGCTTGCCACCACGTGTACCAGGTTGAAAACTCGATACTCTGTTGACCCTACGACGTAAGTGTGACCGGGCACTATATAAATTCCCGGGAATGTTACCCCTATTGAGTAATGTTGATTATTTGAGATAAAGCTATGCATAGACTCTTGGGGATGCACGTCGGGGGACAGTCTAAGGACAATTCAGACTTGTCGGGTTGGCTGGATAACCGACAGATGAGCCTCATCAGCCATAGGACAGGCATGCATCATCTGCATATTACTTGAATTACTTGCTTGTGCTTTAATTGGGTGTGCCTATATGTACTTGCCATGTTAAATGTGTATTTGTTACCTGCAGTATTTGTAACCTTCTTGTACTTGCCTTTATCTGTCTATTTGTCTGTGAAAATGCATGATGGAGTTGGAGGTATGGAGGAATGGTAGTATGGGACTTAGATTTAAGGTTAAGTTAAGTTAGGTTTAAATATTCTTAGAAAACCACCTTTTATGGCTTCTGTTTAATACTTTAAGCTCTATAATCTGAGTGTCGGCGTTTTAGGATTGCTTTGGCATTCCCAGGACCTTATATATTATGTGTGTGGCACCTTTACCATACTGAAAACCTCCGGTTCTCATTCCATACTATGTTGTTGTTTTTCAGATGCAGGTCGAGAGGCATCTCGTTAGGCGTCTGGACTCTTGAAGCGGAGTGGTTACTGTGTTATTTTGTTATGCTATGATGTATATATATGTACTTAGCTTTCTCTTCACATAACTTATTCTTTTTTATCCTCCTAGAGGTGTAAAGAGAGGCAGGATTTTGTTTATGTACATTTGGGTTTTGGGTATGTATATATGTATATATGTGTGTATATTCTCCGGCCAGTCTTGACTTCTGATGAGCGGATCATTTATACTTTTTTTGGCATTGTTTTTACATAGTTTTCAGTATGATTTAGCTAGTTTTTAGTATATTTTTATTAGTTTTTAAATAAAAATTATATTTCTGGACTTTACTATGAGTTTGTGTATTTTTCTGTAATTTCAGGTATTTTCTGGCTAAAATTGAGGGACCTGAGCAAAAATCTGATTTAGAGGCTGAAAAAGGACTGCAGATGCTGTTGGATTCTAATCTCCCTGCACTCAAAGTGGATTTTCTGGAGTTACAGAAGTCCAAATGGCGCGCTCTCATTTGCGTTAGAAAGTAGACATCCAGGGCTTTCCAGCAATATATAATAGTCCATAGTTTGTCCGAGTTTAGATGATGCAAACTGGCGTTCAACGCCAGTTCTCTGCCCTATTCTGGCGTTAAATGCCAGAAACAGGTTACAACCTGGCGTTTAACTCCAGAAACAGCCTAGGCACGTGTAAAGCTCAAGTCTCAGCCCCAGCACACACCAAGTGGGCCCCGGAAGTGGATTTCTGCATTATCTATCATAGTTTACTCATTTTTTGTAAACCTAGGTTACTAGTTTAGTATTTAAACAACTTTTAGAGATCTATTCTGTACCTCATGATATTTTAGATCTGAACTTTGTACTCTTTGACGGCATGAGTCTCTAAACTCCATTGTTGGGGGTGAGGAGCTCTGCTGTGTCTCAATGGATTAATGCAATTATTTCAGTTTTCTATTCAAACATGCTTGTTTCTATCTAAGATATTCATTCGCACTTCAATATAAAGAAGGTGATGATCCGTGACACTCATCACCATTCTCAACCTATGAACGCGTGCCTGACAACCACCTCCGTTCTACCTTTGATTGAATGAGTATCTCTTGGATTCCTTAATCAGAATCTTCGTGGTATAAGCTAGAATCCATTGGCAGCATTCTTGAGAATCCGGAAAGTCTAAACCTTGTCTGTGGTATTCCGAGTAGGATTCAAGGATTGAATGACTGTGACGAGCTTCAAACTTGCGAGTGTTGGGCGTAGTGACAGACGCAAAAGGATCAATGGATCCTATTCCGACATGTTCGAGAACCGACAGATGATTAGCTGTGCGGTGACAGCGCACCTGGACCATTTTCACTGAGAGGACGGATGGTAGCCATTGACAACGGTGATCCACCAACACACAGCTTGCCATAGGAGGAACCTTGCGTGCGTGAAGAAGAAGACATGGGGAAAGCAGAGATTCAGAAGATAAATCATCTCCAAAACTCCAACATATTCTCCATTACTGCATAATAAGTATTATTTAATCCATGCTCTCTTGTTCATTTGCAAGTCAACTGATAATTATAATTGATATCCTAACTAAGGGTTACAAGATAACCATAGCTTGCTTCAAGCCAACAATCTCTGTGGGATCGACCCTTACTCACGTAAGGTATTACTTGGACGACCCAGTGCACTTGCTGGTTAGTGTTACGAATTGTGAAAAGTGTGATTTACAATTTCGTGCACCAACTTCGCAGGCTGAGCCAGGAGCTCGTTATTTTGTATCTTTGAATCTCTGTTTCTGTTTTGGGTTACTTTACACTTGACAGCAGTAGCTTTCTTAGCACGTAAGTTAACTCGTTTCTTGAGCGTTGCGCTTTTATTTCGCGATTTCTATTTTCTCTATTCTTCAAGACTCCTAGCATATTATAATTCTTCTACTATTATATATATACATTTTATTTTAGAGGTCATAATACCACACCACCTCTATTTTATGACTTAAGCGTAAAGTTCTGTGTGGTAGGGTGTCACATCCTCTTTAAAGTAGCATTATATATGCACAAAAATGATAAATCAATTTTTTTTCTGAACATTCTTGACTTAAGAATTTAATTTTTGCTCTATTAGTTTGATTTAGCCTCCATTATTTCACTTTTTTTTGGATGCTTGTTTAGTGAATTGTTTTAGACTTTTAAGTTCCCTAAAAAAAGTGAACCATTCTTCCTTAATTTGTTTTACTATTTTTGGATAAAATTTCAATAACAGTTCCAAAAATTTGTCATCAAGTTTGAACTAAGTTACTGGACTTGTTAGTATTTGGACTCATACACAAGTTTGGGCTTGCAACAAAAATATTAAAAATATTTGATAACAAAAAAATTTTAGTCAAAGTCATCAATTAAAATTTATTTTATTTAGTATTTATTAATTACTATAACAATTGATAAATACTAAATAAAATAAGTTTTAACTATTTTTTTTATTTCTCTAATATTATTAATTAAAATATATATATATCAAACAAATTTTTAGACTTTTAAATTCAAGTAAAAATATATTTGTCATCATCAACAAATTATTATTTTCTAAACTTAACATATATATTATATTGAAATGCGAAATAGTTTGATATATGTAACACCAAAACCACTAAAAATAATAGTTTTACTACTAGAAAACTAGTTATTACAGACGGATATTTTTGACGAATTTTATCTCACTAAAATACAGACAGAATTTCAGAAGAATTTTTTTGTCGAAAAACATAAAAAATAGATTAGCATACATTACAAACGGAAAAGAGAATCCGTCTATAATTCCGTAAAAAAAATTAATTTTTTTTTCCATGAAATAGTTACAGACAAATTTTCCGTCTATAATTAAATAGACAAAACGCACATTTTATTAAATTATTACAGACGAATTTTCGTCTGTCTGTAATTTAAATTAAATCCGTCAAAAATATTAAAAACCCTAATTTTATCCCCTCCCATTCACACTCCATTCACACTCTATTCGAACTCTTTGCCCACATCCTTCAAACTCTTTCCTCTGCAGCCCGCCGCCCACAGCCACCGTAGTCTCTGCCGCCACTGCAGCCACGCAGCCCCGCATCAGCCCTCGCAGCTCCCCGCAACCCCCACAGCCTCGCAGCCCCGCAGCGGCGCAGCCACCGCAGCTCCTACACAGACACAGCCTCCACCGCCACCGTAGAAGATCTGTCGCCGTTGTAGGAAGCTGTGTTGCCGTGATTGGAAGCTTCCTCGCCGTCGTTTGGAAGCTCGTTGGCCGTCTCCTCTGTTCGAGCGCTCTCCTTCTCTCTCTGTGTCGCCGTTGTGTTTCTGCCACTGCCCTTCTTCCTCGCAGCCGGTGAGTAAATGCTCTTTTTCTCCGGTATTGTGAACAGCTCCTTTTTCTCCAGTGTTGGATTTGGAGTATATGTATGCTTATTACTGAGTGAATCACATTGAAAGTGTAATGCACAGTTAGTGCTTGACAAAATGCCTAGCTGGGTTTTGCTGTTCATTTTGATCATGCTTAGGTGTGTTTATGTGTGCTTATATGGTTTCATGGTTTATGTGTCTTTCAAAGCAATTATTAATTGGGAGTCGTAAAAAATTCCTCTGATTCTTCCAATGATTCTGTTGAAAATATAAAATCATTTTTCAGGTATCTGCTTTGAATGAGGCAAGACCAGGAAGTGTTAAGTCAGTTTTTAAAGCTTGGGAGGAGCGTCTGAATTCTTCTGGGGTAATACATTCAACAATCCACTTTAGCTCCTTTTTTTATTTTCACATTGAATGAAATGAACATCTCGCTTCCAAGAAAAGTGCTTTGCTCTCTTGTGCAATCTGAGTGGTGTTATTAGGTCAGAGTGGTGGTAATAAATATATCACTAACTGAGTAACTGAAACTCTAAAAGAATGATGATGGTTCTAACAGAATTCCTAGGATCATATATATATAGCTTCTAATGGTGGATCCACTTTTGAGATTAATGCTCAGGTTATTACTTATTAATTCATTATTAATCTCATCGGCATCATATATATATAGCTTCTTCACTATATATATAGCTTCTTCGAAAATATTAGCAAAATTCGTTCCAAGAAGGTATTTATATACATAAATCTTTCTACTATTATTTTAGAAACTAAGAGTATATATATATACACATTATTGCTTTCAAATTAATTAATTACTTCATGTTTGTTCTACATCAGAACGAGCTGCTGTTTGCAGAGATAAGATTACATGCAGAAGAGGGTAAATGTTTGTTTTTAACATTGATTATTATTTCTTTAGATTATATGGCTTTCAAATGTTGGTGACAACTAAATGTACTAAACTACTTTAATTTACAGGAGGTAGACTTGCATAACAACAACCAGTTTCTTAGAGCTAAGGTATGCATGTGCATATTTCACATAACATATGTAATACCATGGCTAAAAAATATTTTTTGTTCTTTAACTTTCTTAAAAGTTTTTAAAATATTCTTAAATTTTATTTTATTTTAATTTTGTCTTAAATTTTTTTAATTTACATAAAATATATTAAAAACAGTTAATTTTACTTTTAATATTTTTATCTCTGTGATTTCTTTTAATATTTTCAATGAGATTTTTATATCTTTTATGAGATAGATTTACCTTGTTGGTTTAAAATTTTCCTGAATTTTGATTAAATTGAGCAGGAGAGAAGTGATTGATGAAGGAGGATGGTTGCATACAGGAGATATTGGAATGTGGTTACCTGGTGGTCGTCTCAAAATTATTGATAGGTGAGATAGTACCATCCTAATTATATTTCATATGTTTTAGTACTAAGCATGGCTTCTTAAAGTACTGTCCATCAATGAAGTGATACTAATCCCGTTGGGCTGCACATCTGCTGTGTTCATTGAGTAGACTATCAATGCATTTTAAGGTGAACCTTAGTATTATCTTCTTCAGGTGCTCTGTTCAATGAATGCCATTTTTGCAAGACTTATAACTTAGCATTACTTCCATTTAACTTTTATATATTGGACTTCAGACAAATGAGCTAAAGCATATATTATTACTATCTTCCTGTCTACTTCTTAGCTACATGTAATATAGTGGCAGAGTTTCTCTTATTTGAACCATTGAACCATTTTATTCTCTTATTTGCAGGTATATATATGGCAGAGTTTCTCCTAAATTAGATGTCTTTGCTTTTGGGGCTTTATGAGCTTATTTCTGCTAAAGAAGCTGTGATCAATGGTGGTGCTGATTAGATTGTCCTAATAAACAATTGGCTTACTTCAAGTAGGGTTGGATCTTTGAATGATGACCATATTTCATTTCTTAACCGAATTTATGCTTTGTTTATCTGAAAATTAGAGCTGCTGTGAACTATGATAGGTTAGTTAATGTCTTAATGCAAATGCTTGTTCTCCCCCCCCCCCCCCCCCCCTCTCTCTTCTGAGTTAGTGAGTTATATATATATATATATGACAAGTCTTCATCATATATCTGTGACATTCAATTTTGGATGCCATGTTGCATTTTCAATGAAGAAATTTAGGGAAAATGAGTTGTCCTTCATAAATTGTTGAAGTCTTTGAGATATTTCCTTAAGCTGTGACCTTTAATTGAAGGTTTTATGTTGCTTCTCAATGACCTTTTATGTATGTTTCTCAATTTTTCCTTCACTGTTCTGAAAATGCAGTCCAGCTCCAGTCAAGTTTAATTTGCAATGAAGTGTTTTCCATTTAACTATGGAGAGAAAAAGGATGATCCTAAGAACTTTCTATCGTTTTCAGGTCGGTCCAACATGTCTACTTATGTTGAGGGTGAGATGAAGAGATCTGGTTCCGAATTGAATTCTCAGGATGTCTCAGACAACAGCACAGATTCCTTCAGGAGGAATGCATTTCCAAGTATGTCACAGAGACCCAGCAACCTCAGAGTATTCTCTGTATCCGAGCTGAAATGCCACGAAGAATTTCAGCCGGTCCGTTATGCTTGGAGAGGGTGGGTTTGGGTGTGTCTACAAGGGACTTATCAAGAGTGCTGATGATCCTTCTTTTCTAATTTTTCCGGTGATTTTTGTGGCAGTTTCATCAAGTTTTTGTCATGCACCACCCTCCTTCACTTCCCTCCTCATCCAACGGTTAAGATATTATTTTCTTCCTCCTCCTCTTTTTTTTTTTAATAAGTCTCAATATATATTTATTATAATACAGATATATATATATATATTGGGTGTAGAATGCCGGGATTTTATTACTACTATTAGAATTGCTACTATTATAATACAAATATAATCAGTGGATCAGAGCCTAAGACATTTAATTCATCATTTCTATGTATTTAGTTGTTTTCATATTCTATATATTTGTCAGATGATATATCAGGAAAAAAGAGAAAAAAAAACGCAAAAAAAGGTTTTGCACTTTTGCTTGCCGTGGCTGGTCTCTATTCCTTTGGAAACTTATTTGAGATGCAAGAGTAGATTTTTGTTATTAATGCCATCAATTAACTTATTTTTCATGCAAATTGTGGTCAATGATAGCATATTTATGGCTGAACAACCTAATTCTGTGTTACTTAGGTGTAAAAAATACATTGTCAGAACCCATGAAATACACTGCCAGAACCAGAGAGAACAGTCCAAGATCTTCTGGTACCTCACCGCTTAGGACTCTCAGAATTCAGTCTTTGGGAAAGCTGAATCCAATTGATTTGAAGCGCTTGTCTTTCCATATGTCACCACCTCAGAGGGCAACTCAAAACAAGAAGATTAATGAGGAACCAGACAGAGAAATGGAAGTGGATCACAAAGATGTAAAAGCTGAAAAGGATGACACACCAGAGTTATAGTCGATAGTTTTAGTATGGTTAAACAACATACTGGGAATTATAGTTGATGATCAATACACTTTGTTTATGTTTTAAATTATATTGACTTGTTTGTTTATAGTACTTTTCTTTTAGTTTGATAATACGATGAATTTGTTTATTTTTTGAAATATTATAAATATTCGAATACAAATTAGATAAAAATTTGTATTAAATTTATATTTATTTTGTATGAAAACAAGTTTATTTTGTAATTGAAAAATAAAAAAATTCTATTTTACCTTATTGACGGATTTACAGACGGATTTTCTGTCTGTAATCAAAGTGAGATGATTTTTCAAAGTTCAAATTACAGACGGAAAATCTGTCGGAAAATTCGTCTGTAATTACAGACGGAAAATCTGTCTGAAAATTCGTCTGTAATTACAGACGGAAAATCCGTCGAAAAATTTGTCTGTAATTACAGACGGAAAATTCGTCGAAAAATCTGTCTGTAATTACAGACGGAAAATCTGTCGGAAAATCCGTCTGCTTCGGGAAATGGATGGAGAATTTACAGAGGAAAAATCCGTCGGTAACTGGTAAAAATCCGTCTGTAATTTTCCGACGGAAAAAAATCTGTCGGTAAATAATTTCCGACGGGGCTTTTACAGAGGGACAAAATCCATCGGTAATTTCGTCGGTAACCAAAAATCCGTCTGTAATTAAGACTAAATCCGTCTGTAAATCTGTCTGTATTAATCCATTTTCTAGTTGTGTTTGACGATATATATCGTTGAAAGATTTTTCTGTTTTCAATTTCTACATAGATGGCATAATTGTATGCTAAAATAAAAGGATGATGATTGTTTGTGATCAATGGGTATGTCTAAAATGAGCACAACAATTATGTGCTTATTGGATGCGCCACATTTATATAGACCATTAGATTTAATTAGATGAAAATCAAAGGCTAATATGAAAGAAGAGTATTGATGGACTCTAATAAATACATAATATCCTAGTACATAATTAAATGCTTTAAATGGTAATACTTTAATACGCAATACTTTTAAATGGCAACAAAATCTTTTATTCTTAAATAATTAAATATAAAATATATAAATATAAAAATATGAGTATTTTTTATTCAATAAGATTAATTATTATACAATAAATTTTTATAATATTAAAAAATTATATTAAAATAAAATTTTAAACTGTAACATAAAAATATAAAATATAAAATAATTAAAATTTTATTTTATATTATTTGACAAATAATTAAATTATTATATTCAAAAATTTATTAATTAACTAATTTTGTTAAAGATATTATTTTATTAGTATTTAAAATATTTTATTTCCTTCTTATTTTAATTTTAGTTTTTGGTTAAAACTATTTTTTTCAAACATATGTATTTTTTTAATTTTCATCTTCTTCTAGGTAATTAAACAATCATAATTGTACATGGTAGTCGCAGATATAGTTAAAGAGATTTGAGAGTAAAATTTGCAAAAGAATAATTGAAAGAACAAGATAATAATATAGAAAAATAGTATTTTGGGATTTAATTTTGACCTAATAACAAAAATAAAATATTTTAAATATTAGAGATGTAATTAAAATTTAATTCAAATATTAAAAACTAAAACAATATCTTACTCAATTATTCTTATTCCATTTATCTTAACGTTTAAAAAGAATACATGACTTTCTAACTAATTGTATGATGATTATTATAGTGATTTTTTTTTAAATATGAGAATAAATAAATAATTGACAGAATTTCATATATTGTGGCTCCTCCTTTAGTTGGTGCAAGAAGGAGCGAAGGACTACTCAATTAGACCATCGATAAAAATGTGTAGATAAAATGTGTGTTAAAATTTTTTAACTAATATTATCGACGGTTTTAAGTCATCCGTAATAATAAAATAATAATAACGACGACATATTTGTTGATATCTTAAGACGTTGTGAAAATAATTAATTTAATTGTACTAACGGTAAAAGTAGGGGTGCACAGATCTGGCCTGGTCCAAAGGCCCGGTTCGGTCCCGAACACTTTAAGGACTAATTTGGTGTGATTTCATCGGGTTTAGGGTCGGGTACGGGTCTCAAAAATAGACCCGGTCATTATTTCGGGTCGGGTCCGGGCCATAGCTCGAGTCACCCGAAGTCGGCCCGGTGGCCCGGTCATCATATACAATTAATATTTTGTGTTATTAGTGATGCATCATGACTATTCTTATGTGGAATTTAAGTATTGTAAACCTTAATATTTTGTGTTATTAGTCATTATAAGACTATAAATTAATATTTTATGTTTAGAATGCATAAGACTTTAGACTAATACATAAAATTGTGTTATTTGTATTGATTTAAATGTTTGATATTATTAGACAATATTAGTATTGAATGTGGTTATGCTTTAGTATTGATTGTGGTTATTCTTTAATTTTGAAAAAGGGTTGGTTCTTGTTATATTTTTCTAAGTGAATTTTACCATGTTAACTAATGGTTGGAGTATTGGAAATTTGGATATTTTTACATGCTAGCTTACAAGAAGGTATCAACGTAATGTAATGTTAACGGTCCGGTTTTCACCCGGTATAATTATGGCCCGAAAGTGTATTGGTTTCATCGGGTCTAGAGTCGAGTTTGGGTCTAATAAATAGACATGGTATATATTTTGGGCCGAGTCTAGGTCACATCAAATCCGACTTCACCCAGTCCATGTGCACCCCTAGATAAAAATATACTAAAAAGTATAAATAGTACTGAGGACTGTTGTTGGTATCTAAATTTTTTTATACGGATACATATTATTATTATCATTGCTGTTTTTGTTTTTCTTTTCTCAAAAAATAAAAAAAGAAAATCATCAAAAACTACAAAATATATATTTCAAAGTTATGAAAAAGTTTTATGAAATATATATATATATATATTTTATTTATATATTTTATATTTTTAATTACGTAAACTTGATTAGTTTAGATCTTACTAATATAAGTAAATATGTAATATAATAGGCATGTTTTTAGAATTATATTATTTATTCTGTTTTAAAAAAAATTTAAAAAAAGAAAAAGGTTAATATTTTTATGTATTATATATAATATTTTAAATAAATTATATTTTAAAATATTTTGATGAAAAATTATATTATATAATAATATCTTTAATAAAATTAGTTAGTTAATAAATTTTGAATATAATAATTTAATTATTTATCAAATAATATAAAATAAAATGTTAATTATTTTATATTTTTATCTTACAGTTTAAAATTTTATTTTAATATAATTTTTTAATATCATAAAATTTTTTTGCATAATAATTAATCTTATTAAATAAAGAATACTCATATTTTTGTATTTATATGTTTTATATTTAATTATTTAAGAATAAAAAATTCTGTTATTCTTTAAAGTATTGTGTATTAAAGTATATATTGCCATTTAAAATATTTATTTATGTATTAGGATATTCTGTATTTATTAGAGTCTATCAATGCTCTACTTTTATATTAACCTTTGATTTTCATCTAATCAAATCTAATGGTCTATATAAATATGGCACATCCAATAAACACATAATTGTTGTGCTCGTTTTAGACATACCCGTGATCAATTAGTCCAACTCATTATTAATGTAATAATTAGGTGGCAGTATATTGTTTTTTAATTAGATACCATGAAAAAAGTATGACTTGATCCTCAAATCTTTCTCAATTCAATTATATTCTTAAATTGTTGGATTAATAGTCAATCAATTCACATAATTTTGATGTGTTTAATGATAAAATAAAAATTTAAATACATAAAATCATGTACTTTAATTTTATAAGACTTTTTTTTTCTTTTGTATCCACGAACAAGAAGTAAATCAATTTGTAACAACTCAATATTAGTCTATTTTTATTATAAAAATATAATTTTTAATTCTTATTTTTTAAAAAAATTAGAGATTAAAATTAGGATTTAGAATAATATAGGATTTAAAATTTACGATAAAAGAATAATTTAAAAAAATTTAATTGATATTAGCTAAAAATTAAAGTAAATTTTTTTAACTATTGTAGGTGTTAAGTCCAAATTAGCATGACTTTTTATGAAAAATAAATCAGAAATATTTTCGCTTGGAAAACTTTTGAAACTTAGTCAAAACACATTTTGATATAGCATTAGAACAAAAAATGAAGCACGGCGACAAAATAAAATTGTTGAAAAAAACAACAGCAACATATCCATGCCCTCACAATAGGTGCTACAGTTATTCACTCTTATATAATAAAATAATTATTATAAAATAACTAAATAAATAAATAAATAAATAAGGAAGATGTAACAAATATAATATAAAAATATAAAAAGAGTGAAAGAAGTATTGCAATGTAAAAGAGAAAGAGTTGTTTATTGATGTTGTGTAAAAAGTCTCAGTCTATGCTCCTATTTATGCATGTGCAACGCTTTACTTTTTCAAACTATATTAAATACAATCATCTTTGAGAATGGGCATCCACATAAGATGTGATAAAGCATTCTTATCACAACACTCCTTCTTGGATGACCATTTAGGATTATTGCCTCATTAAAATCTTACTAAAGAAAATCCAATGGAAAAAACTTTAGTGAAGGAAAAAGAGTACAATATCCTTTGTGATGGGGACTGCCTCATTAAAAACCTTGTCAAGAAAAACCCAATGGAAAAAAACCTTATTAAGGAAAAAAGAGTACAGTCTCCCCCTCTTATCGACATTATTTTATATCTCAAAATTGGCGCATCCCAATCTGATGTACCAATCTTTCAAAAAGAAGATTTTGGAAGTGACTTTGTGAATAAATCTGCCAGATTATCACTTGAGCGGATCTATTGAATATCAATTGTCCCCTGATTTTGAAGATCATGAGTGAAGATGAATTTGGGAGAAATATGCTTTGTTCTATCAGCTTTGATATATCCGCCTTTAAGTTGAGCAATGCATGCTGTATTATCTTCAAACAGGACAGTTGGAGCTATCTTCCAATCAACCAGTCCACATGATGACAGAATATATTGGATCACACTCCTCAGCCAAAAACACTCGCGACTAGCTTCATGTATCGCTAGTATTTCAGCATGATTAGAGGATGTTGCTGCAATTGTCTGTTTCGTGGACCTCCATGATATAGCTGTACCACCATATGTGAATAGGTATCCTGTTTGAGATCTCCCTTTATGTGGATCAGACAAATATCCAGTATCTGCATAGCCAATTAATTGTGACTTGGATCCATAGGGATAAAACAATCCCATATCAACTGTTCCATAAAGATATCAAAATATCTGTTTGATTCCACTCCAATGTCTTCTGGTTGGAGAGGAACTATATCTTGCTAGTAAATTCACAACAAATGATATATCAGGTCGTGTATTATTAGCAAGATACATTAGTGCGCCAATAGCACTAAGATATGGTACTTCAGGATCAAGGATATCTTCATTCTCTTCCTTAGGACGGAATTGATCCTTTTCCACATCCAAAGATCTTACGATCATTGGGGTACTCAAGGGATGTGACTTATCCATATAAAATCTTTTCAAGATCTTATCTGTGTATGTTGTTTGATGAATAAAGATCCCATTTTTTATATGCTCGATCTGCAGGCCGAGACAAAATTTAGTTCTTCCAAGATCTTTCATCTCAAACTCTTTTAGAGTTTTTATAATTGTTGAAATCTCTTCAGGAGTTCCAATGATATTTAAATCATCAACGTACACAGCAATTATAATGAACCCAGATGCAGATTTCTTTATGAAAATGCATGGACAGATATCATCATTCTTGAATCCATTTTTGGCCAGATACTCAGTAAGACGATTATACCACATTCGTCCAGATTGCTTTAGACCATATAAAGATCTTTGCAATTTGACTGAGTATAACCCTTGCGAATATTCATTGGATGGTTTAGATATCTTTAATCCTTCAGGGACTTTCATATAGATATCACAATCTAATGAGCCGTACAAATAAGCTGTTACCACATCCATTAAATGCATATGCAGTTTATAATATGCAGATAAACTGACCAAATAACGCAATGTTATCGCATCCACTACAGGGGAATACGTTTCTTCATAATCTATACCGGGCCTTTGTGAAAAACCTTGTGGCACAAGCCAGATTTTATAGCGCACAACTTCATTTTTCTCATTTCGTTTTCTCACAAATACCCACCAGTATCCAACAGGTTTTACATCTTTTGGTGTACAAACTACAGGTCCAAAGACTTCACGTTTTGCAAGTGAGTCTAACTCAACCTTCATGGCTTCTTTCCATTTTGGCCAATCATTCCTTTGTCGACATTCTTTGAGTGATCTTGCCTCAAGATCCTTACTTTCATGCATGATATTCAATGCCACATTATATGCAAATATTTCATTGACAATTGTCTTATTTCGATCCCATTTCTCTCCTGTAAAGACATAATTTATCGAGATCTCGTCATTTTCACAATTTTCAGGTACCTAAACGTCTTCTGGCGTTATATCAAAATTTTGGACAACTGCCGGTGTCTTTACTATGTCTTTTTCAACAGGAATAGTATTTACCTCTTTTCTCTTTCGAGGATTTTTGTCTTTGGAACCGACAGGCCTGCCACGCTTCTGGCGTGTATTTGCTTCGGTGGCAATTTGTCCAACTGGGATATTAATTCGAATTGGGACATTTTCCGATGGTATATACGACTTGGTTACCTCTTTGTATCGAAAAATGCATCAGGCAATTCATTTGCTATTCTTTGCAAATGTATAATCTTTTGAACTTCTAGTTCACATTGCCCTGATCGAGGATCTAAATGCATCAACGATGATGCATTCCAATTAAGTTCCTTTTCAGGAAGCTTATTCTCTCCCCTTAATGTTGGAAATTTTGATTCATCAAAATGACAATCTGCAAACCGGGCTTTAAATACATTTCCAGTTTGTATCTCAAGATACCTCACTATAGAGGGAGAATCATATCCAACATATATCCCTAATTTTCTTTGGGGTCCTATTTTGGTGCGAATAGGTGGTGCAATGGGAACATATATCGCACACCCGAATATTCTTAAATGGGAAACATTTGGCTGCTGGCCAAAAGCTAATTGCATAGGAGAGAACTGATGGTAACTAGCTGGCCTCAAACGAATAAGTGCTGCAGCATGTAAAATAGCATGCCCCAAACCGAGGTTGGGAGATTTGTTCTCATAAACAAGGGTCTAGCAATTAATTGGAGGCACTTAATAAGTGATTCTGCTAACCCATTTTGTGTCTGAACATAAGCTACTGGATGTTCAACACTTATTCCATTAGCCATACAATAAGCATAAAAAGCTTGGGAAGTAAATTCACCAGCATTATCAAGACGAATTTCTTTGATTGGATTTTCTAGAAATTGTACTTTTAATCGAATAATTTGAGCTAGTAATCTCGCAAACGCCAGATTGCAGAAGATAATAAGCACACATGTGACCATGTCGAAGATGCGTCTATCAGGACCATAAAATATCTAAAAGATCCACATGGTGGATGAATAGGTCCACATATATCACCTTGAATCCTTTCTAGGAATTCAGGGGACTCAAATCCAATCTTTACTGGTGATGGCCTTAAAATTAACTTCCTTTGAGAACATGCAGCACAACAAAATTCACTAGTTTTAAGAATCTTCTGATTCTTTAGTGAATGTCCATGGGAGTTTTCAATAATTCTCCTCATCATGGTTGTTCCCAGATGACCCAATCGGTCGTGCCAAGTTATAAATTCATTTGGGCTAGTAAACTTCTGGTTTACAATGGCATGTGATTCAATTGCACTAATCTTGGTATAATACAACCCAGATGAAAGTGAGGGTAACTTTTCTAATATAACTTTTTTATTTAAATCATGAGTTGTGATATATAAATACTCATGATTTTCCTCATTCATTGTTTCAATATGATATTCATTTCAACGAATATCTTTGAAACTCAACAAGTTCCTCAGAGACTTGGTAGATAATAGTGCATTATTTATTATAAATTTTGTTCCTCTAGGAAACAAAATTATAGCTCTTCCGGAGCCTTCTATCACATTGCCTGAGCCAATAATAGTATTAACATATTCTTCTTTTGGCACAAGATGGGTAAAATATATATCACTTTTAAAAATAGTGTGTGAACTTGCACTATCCGCAAGGCAAATATCTTCAGAATATTTCCTTACCATTTTTCTTCAAAAACAAATGATAATAATAATAAAATGAGTAGAAGTACATGCACAGTAAAATTATTCACATGAATACTTAACAAACACATACATATATCAAACTATTCCATCATTGATCAAATAGCCAATATTTCCTTTAGAATCCTTAAAGAAATTAGATACATCGTAATGAGTGGTGGAATTTTCATCATTTGAAACAAAATTTGTTTTCTTTCCTTTGTCACCATTTTTCAAGGATGCTTGATAAAGATCAACTAGGTGCCTTAGGGTACGACAGGTACGTGACCAATGGCCATTTCCACCACAATGGAAGCATTTATCCTCAATTGATTTACTTTGCCCATTGTTTCTTTCTTTATCCCACTTCTGGTGAGATCCTTTCTTGTGAACATAATTTCTTTTCCTTTCATAATTTTCTCGCTACTAAAACCTTGCCATTTACCTCTTTTGGGGTAATGATTTGTCGCATTTACTTCAGGAAATGGGGCGGCACTAGTTGGGCACGCTTCATGATTTCTTAAGAGCAACTCATTGTTGCGTTCAACAACAAGAAAGCAAGAAATTAACTCAGAATATTTTTAAATTCTTTTTCTCGATACTGCTGCTGCAGGAGCACATTCGAGACATGGAAGGTTGAGAAAATTTTCTCTAATATATCGGGCTTGAGGAAGTATCATCGTCTTTTGATGATTGTCCATTCTTCAAGGTCTTTCCACAGATCTGCAGGATCATTTAATGTGGGATATTCATTTTTCAATCATACGTCAAGACGACGACGAAGAAAAATTATGGTTTTGGCTATATCCTTCTGGAATGTATTATTTTCAGCCTCAATGGTATCTCCAAGATCCATTGAATCAAGATGGATTTCAGCATCTATATCCATGATAAATAATTATTTCGAAATATATCAAGAGTATTAAATTTAAGATGAGAGAGTTTCAACATAATAAAAATTTGTTACCTGGAGTCTTCCAAAAATTTCGTTAGAACTTCGTGCTGATAACGTGTTATAAAATAACTAAATAAATAAATAAAAAAGATGTAACAAATATAATATGAAAATATAAAAAGAGTGAAAGAAGTATTGCAATGCAAAAGAGAGAGAGAGAGAGAGTTATTTATTGATGTTGTGTGTAAAAAGCCACAGCCTATACCCCTATTTATGCATGTGTAAGGCTTTACTTTTTCAAATTATATTAAATACAATCATCCTTAAAAATGGGCATCCACATAAGATGTGATAAAACATTTTTATCACAACAATAATCTTAATTTATGAAAGGAGAGAAATTTTAATTTATCTCAAGAGTGTAGAATTTTATGAACATCAAATTAAGGTCAACTAGAGAGAAGAAAACCTTCTCATCTTAAAGGATTTTGGATGACACATCCTGAATTTCGAATGAGAGATATGTCGCTTATCAAATATAGGCGATGATTAAAATATTAGAATTAGTTATTAGTTACTTATTATTCTAATAAAAAAAATTATTTACATACTAAAATTAATCATTAAACTATTTATATATTAAAATTAATTATTAAAATTAATTATTATATTTTTATATATAATTTTATATATAATTTAATTTATTTTTAGTATATATTTTATATTTTTATATATAAAATATATTAATAAATAAATTTAATGATTAATTTTAATATATATTTAATATAGTTTTTATTGTAATTATAACACATTGATTTCAATATTGTTTGTTGAATAGTATATAAGCTAAGCTATGAATTTGTAATCACCGTGACTCGTCACTCTATATTCGTTTTATTGATTCTCTCAATTTTTCTCTCTTTCTTCTCCGGAATTGGATATCACCATCACTGCCCCTCCTATTTTCAATAGTAATTGTTGCAAGTTTTTAAAATATATATTAGTGTATTGATAGGCTTAATTCACCTTTCTATAAATTAAATTAATGCGGATAATAATAATAATAATAATAATAATAATAATAATAATAATAATAATAATAATAATAATAATAATAAATTTGATATTAGTCAAAATAATAAGCAATTTATACTTAATATTAGAAAGTTATAAGTTCAGTTCTTAAAATTAATAAGATTTTTTTGTAGTCACCAAAAAAAAAAAATAAGATTTTTTTGTAAACTATATACCATGAAAGATATTTTAAAAAGAACAAAATTATATATTAACTTTTTCACATTTTTTCTGTGATTTAAATAATAAAAAAAAAAGAAAACAAAGGTTAAGATTATATATTTAAACAGGAGGCAATTCCATTTAAGACTATTCTTAAACTTCTCTCAATGAGAGAAAAATTTTACTGGATGAAGTTATAATTTCATCGTCATTTTTGTCGTGGTGTCCGCCACCTTATTTATATCTCTCAGAATCAAACGAAAGTCAACACACAAATTTCAATCATGATATTCCTTATTTTAAGCATCAACAAATCAATGTATAAAACCCAAAACTATGTTGATGATTAGTAACAAGATTAAATGCCTTCACACAATCCGTCTCATAAATAACATCTCGTTGACCCACATTCCAGATTAAGAGATAACTTCTCCAAATAGTAACAATTCCCCTTAAAAAATATTATTACTCTCAATCATTTCTAAACATTTTGTTTACCAACACCCATCACAATATTTGATAACGCAAACAAAATCGACACTATAATCAAAATCAGGATAATTATCATCTCAATTAATCTTGAAAATACCTATAGATGGAGGATTCCAAGTGTAACACCCTACCACACAGAGCTTTACGCCTAGGACGTAAATCAGAGGTGGCCAAACGCTACGACCTCTAAAAGTAAAAATACTTATATTTGTGACAAGAATAATATAACTATAAGCCTTGAAAGAAACGGTACGATCAAAATAAAAGTGAAGGTACAACTCTCATGGTCAACGATAAGACGAAAAGCTTATATAGAAAACCAAAAGACAAATATGTATAGGATTCCAACCGGTAAATATAATCAAGCTCTAGGTTCGAATTGCGAAGCAAAGGATGGCCAGAGTATATATATATATATAACACAAAATATCCCAGACTCGAAAACCTGACAACCTGTTTCTCCAAGTCAACTTCTAAGAGTGACAAGCATAAAATACAAGATGGAGAATATATATATATATATAATACAATCCTAAGTCCCCAGAGTTCTTTGCTTCCACAGAGTCTCCAGAATGCTCAGTGAGGTATCTCCTGACCTGCATCTGAAAAGCAAAAATATGTATGGAATGAGAACCAGAGGTTCTCAGCATGGTAAAGTTGTCCACATAGTTAATATAAAAGGTCCTGGAAAAGTCAGAGGCAATCCTAGAACTCCGACACTCAGATATAAAGCTTAGAGTTAAAGTTTAAAACCATAATATAAGGTGAGCTATCTAAGGTTCCTAAGTCTAACTCAATTCTACTTATTCCCTCAACTTATCGCCTTCCTCCAATCCTCCAAAACCCCAGTGCACAGACAAGCAATACAGACAAAGCCAAACACAAGTAGGATACAGATACAGCAGGTAGCAAATATAGCAGGTAAGCATAATAATCACATAGACAAGTCCAATTAATGCACAATCAAACAAAACACACATATGCATATGATGTATGCCTGTCCTATGGCTAATGAACTTATCTGTCGGTTATACAACCAACCCGACATGTCCTGGTAGCTAACCATTGGATAGAACACCAAACACGGAGCAAGTGAGACCAAGCCGCAACCCTTACATCTTACCCGTGTACCAGGAGCAGGGGACAACTTCACCCTTGTCTCTTACCCAGGTGGTGTTACAGTTCTCAACCCGGAGCAAGGGATGACAGAACTCAACCCTTGCATCTTACCCGGAGTCCCGAACTCTTTCCCAGAGCAAGTGGATAAAACCACTGCATCTTATCCGATTTATTGACTCTTACCCGGAGTAAGTGAATAATACCACTGCATTTTACCCGAAGTCACATTCAGAAATTCATTCTCATTCTCATTATAAATCATTCATATTCATTTAATTTTATAATCAATCTCAGTTCTCATCATTCTTCTCCCTCATTCCTTTTTCGGAGTAAGTGGACAACGCCACTGCCTCTTACTTGGTCACACATATCTCATTATCATTATAATTCATTCATATTCATTTAACAATTAGACTTAAAAATCAATTATCATCATCCTTCATTCCTTATTATCCCACCTCCCATTTTGTTCATCAACAATTCATACTCAAAACACAATTCATTCTTTTCTAAATAAAGCAAACTCAAAACGTTATCCTTTTCTTAATAACTCAAAATCAAATTATAAAATCCTTAAAAATTCAAATCTTTCTAAATAACCACTTTAAATGAAGTATCCTATTTTCATAAAAATTTTGGCAGTATCTCCTCTAAAACTTGGACTTTTGCCACCCCTCAAGAGTCCCGACCACCAAACCAAAGACCTCTCGATCATTCAAATAATTTTCAGTATCAAATTATTTCAAAATCAAACCAATTTCAATATTAAATCTTTTCCAAAAACCAACTAATTCCAATATCAAATCGTTTACAAAATCAAATCACACATTTTCTTAATCAATCTATTCAATTTAATTTCACAAACCTATCATCAACCCTCAATACATCAACAGCCATCATTAATTTATACTCCATGTTATAATGCAACTCATATAAATTCATTCATCCTTTATACACACATCATATACCATATACACAATCCATCAATAATTCATTCACTTTATTCCTATCTTAAAGGCTTCTAGCCTAAGTTTTCACGTGACATCAAACATTAACTACGAGAAACCAAAACCATACCTTGGCCGATTCCTCCCTAAGCCCGGAACACATCAATTATCTACCGTTCCTCAAGATCCAAAGCTTAAATTCCACACCAATTGAATTTTCAGTTCTCAGGATTCAATTTCAAGCTTCCAATATCCACCAATTTAATTCCAATTCAACAAGATACATGATCTAATTCATACAATATCACAATAATCAACATTGAGCTTACTAAATCACCAATCCATAAGGATTAGGATTTTTTTACTATTACTCATGAGCCAAATGGACAAAATCTGATGATTATCCATCGCTAGAATACCCCTAAACCATCAAAATCATAAAATTTCTCAATTACCAAAACCTAAATTACGAGCTAAAAAGGGGAGAACTGGGTGAAAAAACGTGATTCTCTTACCAAATTATTCAGTGAATTTTGTAGAGAATTTTGAGACGTACGCATGGCCGCTGACGGCTTGTCAATCGGAGCTCCGGATTGAAAGTTATGGACGATTGAATTTGATGAGTTTGGAAAACTCTAAACTAATATTTGTGATGACTAAACATTATTAAAAACAATTAATTACAAAATTATTAATTTGATTTTCATTTAACATATATTGATTAAATAATTTTGTTGCAGGTGCTATTTTTGGGCCGAAAATGAAACTCTGGTGCAAGCCCAATATGTTTATAAATGCTCAGCTTTGATATTAATTTATTATGATCATTGTGGCTGAGATAATGTTGTGTTTTAAATTGGGCCCGAATGAGTTTGGTTGCTCTAAGCCCAAGTGTGTCACATGCTTTTCCATTTGATCATTGCTTGATCCAAATTTCATCAGGAAAGCAAATGTTATTATTGAGGCAGAGATTAAATGTTGTTGCTACCAAGCCCAATTTTAACTTTGATGAATGCCTCTCATGCTTGTTTGGTCCGAAACCAAAATAAGAAAGAAAGCAAAGTTACTTCATGTTTCCAACGGATTCCATTTATCATTATGGGATAGATCTCAAATTCTAATATGCTAGCATTGGAAAGATAAATGTGAGAGAGAGAAACTGATTTGATGGGTTCAGTAGCTTTACACGCTACCTTATGCAAGGAAGTTGAACTTTAATTTTACTTTATCATTACCCATTAGCTAGTGTTTAAATTTCTCTCTCCTCTCTCTCATCTTTGCTTCCTGTTTCGGTCTTTACACAGCAAACCATGGAAGCTCTTGCAACATATCAAGATGAAGATATGAGCAAGCTAAAGACCATCGAACTAATGATGGTAAGAAAACATAACAAAAGAAAAGTATGCTGTGGCTAAAATCTGTATTACTCTTGGTAAGATTCTGTGATGAGATCTTGGCTTCTTCATACCAAAAATGGTTGATGAAGATTTGGCCAGCAAGGAAGATCTTTGGAGGATGGCTTGTCTTTGATTCTGCTCAACCACCACAGGAAGTAGCTAGAGTGGCGAAGTGATGGTAGAGGCAGAGATTGAAGCAGATGAAGTCATCATCATCATGAAGCATCAAGGGCCAGAAATCTATCTTGGAGAGCAAGCCAAGGATGGAGAGCTCGGATTGATGAAGAGTGATGACCAAGGAAGGACTAGAGGTAATTGCATGTTGGTTATTGCATGATTATCTCTTCTCTCTCTGTGTGGCCGAACCGGTTATGTGTGAAGAAAAAGAAGTTAAGCTTGGGTTTTTGGCTTCAAGTGTGGAGGCTTCTCTCTTCTATAAAAAGGGAGAACAGCCACTGTTTGGAGCAAGGAGTTAGAAGTAAGCAGTGAGAGTGCAAGGCACAGGATTCTCAGAGCTACCTAAGCTTACAGATTTTCTTCACCTTCAATGTATTCTGTTTTGTATTTTTTTTGTTTAATTTTGTCATGTCTTGAGTCTCATGGAAAAAGGCAAACAGTGAGGTTTGTATGAAAAAGCCATAGAGCGGAAAAAGGCAGAGAGTGCAAAATTAAAAGAAAAAGCCATAGATGTCTTAGAGTTCCTTTGTTCATCTATGTTGTGTTTCATGATTCTGTGGGAATCTCCTTGTAAGTTGGGTTAGCACTTTACAGTTTGTAATCTGGAAGATTATAGTGAAATTCCATCATGTTTGTGATAGAGACTGGATGTAGGCTGCACTGCACTTAGCAGTTGAACCAGGATATATCTGGGTGTAATTTTCTTCCCTTCTCTACTCCATTTCTGTTTCTACTGCACAGGAGCAAAAACCAAAAATATCTCGTGCCAAGTGACGAGACAAAAAGAAAAGTCTCGTGGCTAGGGACGAGACAAAAGAAAAAGTCTCGTGTGAAGTGATGAGCTAAAAACAGAAAAGTCTCCTCTAAGTCCAGCAAGTGTTAGCAAGCAAAAAGGAGGCTAAGATTCAACCCCCCTTCTCTTAGCCACTGAAACCATCAGAATTCTTGGAGATGTTAGGGTTAGGTTTTTATGTTAATCTCTCTCTTCTTCAACGTATTTGTAGCAATGAAAATAAAGAAGGCTCGTTTAATGGTTTTACAGATCGGTTCAATGCCATCATTGTTGGCTTAGATGCTCTGGGAATTACACATTCTGAATCTGTGCTAGTGAGGAGAGTGCTGAGATGTCTCACAAAAGAGTGGGAAACAAAAGCTTTAATTATTTCTGAGAGCAGTGGCTTAGATTCTATGACTATTGATGATTTGAGAGGAAATCTTCTTGCTTTTGAAAATACCTATTTGAAAAAGGATTCAAAAAAGAAAGGAATTGCTTTTTCTTCTTTGACTAACCCTCTGGATGATGAATCCAGTGATAACTCCTCTGAACATGAATTTGTGTTATTTGCCAAAAAATTCAGGAAAATGATGAAGCTCAAAGGCAAAGGCAGCAGCTCAAGGAAAGTGAAGAAAGACCTTAGCAAAGTAACCTGTTATAACTGCAAGGAAATGGGGCATTTTAAATCTGATTGTCCCAAGTTAAAGAAGGAGGAGAAACCGAAAAGAGGAAAGAAGAAGGGACTGATGGCTTCAAGGGAAGATTTGGAAAATGACTCGGATGATGATGATGAGGAATCTGAAACCAAGTCACAACCTTGTCTCATGGCAGATCACATAGATCAGGTAGTCTTTCATAATCCTAACACTGAAGATCTTATCTTATGATAGACCACCTTTCTGAAAAAATAAGATGTTTTCTGCTGGAAAATCAAGAACTTGAACAACAAATCACCATTCTTAAGGCTGAAAACAGTTTTTTAAAAGAAAAAGTGAGAGAGGCGGAAACTGCTTGTGATCTTGTTGAAGAGAATAAGCAGTTAAGAGCCCAAATTAAGAGTTGTGAAAGTAATCATTCTGTTCTTGCATATGTGGATTGTTTTAAGCAAAATGAAGAGTTGCTTAAAGAGGTTAAAAGACTTAAGGAAGACTTAGCCAAGTTCACCCAAAGTTCTGAAAATTTGAATCAAATCTTGGCTAGTCAAAAACCTCTTTATGATAAGGCTGGGTTGGAATTTTATAAATCTAAAAAATCTCATTTTGAAAACATTGCTTCATCTTCAAATGATACAAGGTATCAAGATCCAACCTACTTTAACAAAACAGCAACTCCAAGATTTTGTAGACTATGCAACTGAAATGGACACTTTCCCATTCAATATTTTTTTGGTGAAAGAATGATTGGTGATAAGGCTTATAAAATTGTTTTTGATTACAATGGCTTAGGACATAGAAGATGATTTAACGTAAAAGGATCCAAAAAGATTTAGATACCTAAGGTCACTTAAGCTTGTTTTGTAGGTGTGCCTAGCATCCAAACGGAAGGAAAATATGTGGTATATGGACAGCGGATGCTCTAGGCATATGACCGGAAAGACAACCTTCTTCATAAAGCTTGATGAATATGATGGAGGACTTGTCACATTCGGTGATGATGCAAAAGGAAAAATTGTGGCTGTTGGGAAAGTGGGTAAAAGTTTCTCATCTTGTATAAATGATGTCCTTTTTGTACATGGCTTGAAACATAATTTACTTAGTGTTAGTCAATTATGTGATTTGGGTTTTGAAGTTATTTTTAAGAAGTTTGTTTGTTTAGTTGTTTGTGAAAAAACTAGGGATGTTCTTTTTGAAGCTAAAAGATGCAACAATGTGTATGGATTAACTCTTGAGGATTTAAAGGAATAAAATGTAACATGCTTTACATCTTTTGAATCTGAAAAATGGCTTTGGCATAGAAAGTTGGGACATGCTAGCATGTATCAAATTTCTAAGCTAGTCAAAAGAAATTTGGTTCGAGGAATTCCAAACATCAAGTTTGATAAGGATCTTACTTGTGACGCTTGTCAATTGGGCAAACAAGTAAAATCCTCTTTTAAATCAAAAGATGGAATCTCAACCAAAAGGCCATTGGAGATGTTACATATTGATCTTTTTGGTCCTACTAGAACTCAAAGTTTAGGAGGTAAACACTATGGTCTTGTGGTGGTAGATGATTACTCTAGATTTGGTTGGGTACTTTTTCTTGCTCATAAGAATGATGCTTTTCATGCCTTTTCCACTTTTTGCAAGAAATTTCAAAACGAAAAGGATTTGAAAATTGCCCACTTGAGAAGTGATCATGGAAGAGAATTTGAAAACCAAGATTTTGAAAAATTCTGTGATGACTTAGGAATTTCTCATAATTTTTCATGTCCTAGAACCCCCAACAAAATAGGGTGGTTGAAAGAAGGAATAGAAGCCTTCAAGAGATGACTAGGGCTATGCTATGTGAGAATGAGATTCCTAAATTTTTGTGGGCTGAAGCTGTGAACACAGCATGTTATATTTTGAATAGAACAATCATTAGAAAAGGGTTAAAGAAAACCCCTTATGAGCTATGGAAAGGAACCCCTCCAAATCTTAAGTACTTTCATATTTTTGGATGCAAATATTTTGTGCTTAATAATAAAGAAAATCTTGGAAAGTTTGATCCAAAATCCTATGAAGGAATGTTTGTTGGATATTCTACCACAAGCAAGGCCTATAGAATTTATCTCAAGAAGCATAGGACTATAGAGGAATCCATACATGTTACTTTTTGTGATTCTAACTTAATTCCCAGTACTGTAATAGATAATGATTCAGATAGTGAAGAAGCTGGAACAAGCAAAGAAAATCCCAAATCTGTTCAGAATGAAGAATCTGCCAGTCCAGTTTTGTCTCGTCAGATTGGAGGAGACATTTCCATTTTGTCTCCTGAGCAGGCACGAGAAACTGAAACAGTGAGACCACCAGAAGTTCATCAAAGCTCAACACCTGTCCGAAAGCATAAAGAATGGAAGTCTATGAGGGGTTACCCTCATGACTTCATAATTGGTGATCCCTCTCAAGGTGTAACAACAAGATCCTCCACCAAAAGACAAACCGAACCTAGCAACTTTGCTCTCTTGTCAAAAATGGAGCCCAACAATGTCAAACAAGCTCTTGAAGATCCATCTTGGGTCAAAGCAATGCAAGAAGAGCTTGCCCAATTCGACAAGAATGAGGTTTGGACACTAGTACCACATCCGGATGGTAAGAAAGTTACGGGTACTAAGTGGGTATTTAAAAATAAACTTGGTGAGGATGGACAAGTTGTTCGTAACAAGGCTAGATTAGTGGCCCAAGGTTACGATCAAGAAGAGGGTATAGATTTTGATGAGTCTTTTGCTCCGGTAGCTAGAATGGAAGCAATTAGGTTGCTTCTTGCCTATGCTGCCCATAAGGGTTTCAAAATATTTCAAATGGATGTTAAATGTGTTTTTCTTAATGGCTTTATTGATAGAGAAGTGTATGTGGCACAACCCCCCGGTTTTGAGCATAAAGAATTTCTAAATCATGTTTTCAAACTAACTAAGGCCCTTTATGGTCTTAGACAAGCTCCAAGAGCTTGGTATGAAAGGCTAAGTGCCTTCTTGTTGGAAAATCAATTTCAAAGGGGTACCACCGACACTACTTTATTTATTAAAGCATCTAATGATGATATACTCCTTGTTCAAGTTTATGTTGATGACATTGTATTTGGATCGGCCAACATTTCCTTGTGTGAAGAGTTTGGAAAACTCATGACTAGTGAGTTTGAGATGAGTTTAATGGGAGAGCTTACTTTCTTTCTTGGCCTCCAAATTAAACAAACTCCTAGTGACACTTTCATTTACCAAGGAAAGTATGCAAAAGAGCTTATCAAAAAGTTTGGCCTAGAAAATTTCAAATCAATGGGAACTCCAATGCATCCTAATACAAAACTTGAAAAGGATGATGAAGGTCAAGATGTGGATGAAACAAGGTATAGAGGAATGATAGGTTCTCTTATGTACCTTACTTCCTCTAGACCGGATATAGTCCAAAGTGTGGGTGTATGTTCAAGACTTCAATCTCATCCAAAAGAATCCCATCTTACGGCTATTAAGCGCATCATTAGATACATTAAGGGAACTTGTGATTATGGCTTGTGGTATCCTAAATCTGATGACTTTTGTGCAGTAGGGTTTTGTGATGCAGATTATGCGAGAGATAGAGTGGATAGAAGGAGCACCTCCGGCATGTGTTGCTTCCTTGGAAGCTCACTCAACATGTGGTCAAGCAAGAAACAAGCCACAGTGGCTCTATCCATAGCTGAAGCTGAATATATTTCCGCATCTGCATGTTGTTCACAATTAATTTGGTTAAAAACACAATTGGAAGATTACAAATTAAAAATCAATAGTATACCCTTATTTTGTGATAATATGAGTGCTATAAATTTTTCAAAAAATCCGGTTCTGCACTCAAGAACCAAGCACATTGAGATAAAATATCATTTTATTAGGGAACATGTGCAAAAGGGTACTATTGATATTCAATTTGTAAAATCTGAAGACCAAATTGCTGATATTTTTACAAAACCCTTCTGTGAAGACAGATTCTGTGCCCTGAGAAAAAGTTTGGGAATGTTTGATTTAAGTTTCATTGATAAATTGTGAAAAGTTGATTCTGTTCAGTTTTGTCTCGTAGGTTTGGACGAGATAAAATTAGAAGCGTTGAAAGGGCTGTGATCAAGGGGGAGACAGTGTCTAAAAGTGAATTCTCAAGGGCCCACCAAATTTTCTTGATCCCACTTTGCTGTTATGTTAGTTGTCTCTCTATGCAAATAAGAATCCTCTTCCTTGTGTCATCATATCTTTTTGGAAGTGGTTATTGTCAAATCAAATCCCTCTCTCCATCTAATCCCTTGATTTAAGGCAACAACTTTTCAGTTTTTGATTTCAAAAATAAAAAAAGGAATCATTTTGGGTAATAACTATACCATAATGGTCATTAACCATCCACTAATGGTCATTACCTCCACCAAAGTCTCTCTCTCCAATCCACATTTAATGTGTCACTCACCTTGCTTCTCCCCCACTCAATTCGGTTACTTCATCAATCTTTCATATTCCATTCTTCCATCACCATGAAAAAGAAAACCGCGCCAAGAAAGAGTGAAAGAATCCTTCTCTCTCAAAAACCATCAACCCCTCAAACCCACACTCACATCCACATACATTCTACTTCTTCATCTTCTCCCTCACCCCCAACCAAGCACACCGAAGCCATGAGGAAGAAAGTAATAGCACAGAAGAGTTTCGGAAGAAGAAGAAGCGGGAAAAATAAGGAGCCCCGCATTGAGGAAGAGGAAGAATCTCATACCTCGCCCATTCATTCACCACCACCTTCATCACCAAAGAGAACTACCCCCGGAAAAAGCTCACAAAACCAAGGGATTTGCACTAAACAACACCACCGAACCTCCAAATTTGGAATCCCTGGAATTCAAAAACAAGTACAGCAAGACTCACTCTCATTATGATCCAAGCAGATTCAACTCTTGTACCTCTTTTGAGTTTCACAAGGAAGTTATGGAAAAACGTCACTTGTGTGCAACCTACCTTGTCAATCTTGACACTCTCTCTAACAAAGGCATCAACATCTCTCCTCTGTTTGAACTCCTCAACTGGAAGCCACTTCTTCTCATTTAGAAACTAGTCTATCCTGGCCTAGTCCGGGAATTTTACGCCAATATGCGACTCATTGACGGCTCTCTTCATTCCTATGTCAAAAGGGTTCAAATAGCCCTTGATTCTGAGACCATTGGAGCGGCCCTGGGCTTCAAGGATGAAGGACCGCGAGCGTACATGGCAGAAAAATGGGATACACAAGTCGGTATTTCATACAAAACGGCTCTTCAGCACATTTGTGAGAACCTCTCTGGCTTGCATGGAATGACTCCAACCCACAAAGCTCTAGGACCAGTCAACTCTCTGATTCACCGAATCATCACCCACATTTTGACTCCCCAAAGCGGCTCACACAACCGAGTAACATTTTCTGACTGTCTCATATTATTTACTTTGGTTACCTCTACACCGATATCCTTTGGTTATATTATGATTAGGCATATGTGGGATTCTGTTAGAAGCACCAAAAAGGCTAACCTGCCTTATGGTATATTTTTAACTAGAATTTTTGAATACTTTAAAGTTGATCTGTTGAATGAGGCTGTAGAGAACAAGGTGTCCTCAATCAAAGGAGGAGGAGCGACTAAGGGAACCAAAGGGCGCAAATCTGTTGCCTCTGATAGTGACTATGAAGGTAGGCCAGAATCTTCCAAAACAGCCAAATCCATCAAACAGATTTTGGGTGAATTCTCAAACATAGCAGAAATGATGGTTCAATATCACAAAGAGGCCCGTAAGCTAGCTTATGAGAGCGAGAAAGCTTGGAAAAGATGCCAAGATAGGGTCGATCTGATGTTAGAAGGTCTTAAGGAGGATCTGGGAGATGATAGTGAAGAAGGCGCTGAGGACTCTGCTTTCCATCTATCAGATGATTGATGACTGTTGTTTTATGTTATTTGATATTGGCATGATTAGGCTCAATCTTTCTTTTGTAGTAGCATGACTTGATACTCACTGCTCCTTGACACTTTGACATCTTTAGCATTTTATGAATATTTTGTTGTATTGCCAATGCCTTCTTGCTGCAGGTACATAATGCCCCTTGATGCCAAAAGGGGGAGGAAATTGGTCCAAAATTGAAACTGGAAAACAGGGGATGAAATTCTCTTTGAGAGTTCATGATCACCCTTGTTGATGATAAATAATGCATTGTGAAAATGAATTAGGATTATGTTTGAAGATGTTTTGTTAATATAGCATTCGGTTTTACTTTAACTACTGCCATTTAATTATCTTGGTAAAATATGTGTTTGTAAGAAATTTGAATTACCTTGATAGAATGATTGATGATTGGATTTATTTTTGGCAGTTCCTTTACTTTGAATTAATGAAAGTTGCTGTGTCTGGAAAGATTATATCATGTTGATGAAAAATATTTTTCCTACCATAACCATGATTGCTCTGATTTAGTGAAAAATATTTGAACAGCAAAATCTTTTTTCAAAATAAATTAATTATGTAGTTTGAGCAGTAAGTCAGTTTATGATATCAAATGAGTTTTGATTATCAATTTAAAACTGCTCATAAATCAAGCATTTAGCATCACGTAATAAATATGCTAAATAACATTGTTACTTGAAGCTTGATTAAATGTTACAGGTTGGTGCTTCCCTTGGTAACAATGGTATATATTAAGGGGGAGCCATGTGATAACTTGAAAAGGGGAGAAATTCAAATTTAAAGGGAGTACTCTTTACTCAATCTTTAAATTTCTTTCCATTTCAATTTTAATAATGTTTGTCATCAAGGGGGAGATTGATGAGTTTGGAAAACTCTAAACTAATATTTGTGATGACTAAACATTATTAAAAACAATTAATTATAAAATTATTAATCTAATTTTCACTTAACATATATTGATTAAATAATTTTGTTGCAGGTGCTATTTTTGGGCCGAAAATGAAACTCTGGTGCAAGCCCAATATGTTTATAAATGCTCAACTTTGATATTAATTTATTATGATCATTGTGGCTGAGACAATGTTGTGTTTTAAATTGGGCCCGAATGAGTTTGGTTGCTCTAAGCCTAAGTGTGTCACATGCTTTTCCATTTGATCATTGCTTGATCCAAATTTTATCAGGAAAGCAAATGTTATTATTGGGCCAGAAATTAAATGTTGTTGCTACCAAGCCCAATTTTAACTTTGATGAATGCCTCTCATGCTTGTTTGGTCCGAAACCAAAATAAGAAAGAAAGCAAAGTTACTTCATGTTTCCAACGGATTCCATTTATCATTATGGGATGGATCTCAAATTCTAATATGCTAGCATTGGAAAGATAAATGTGAGAGAGAGAAACTGATTTGATGGGTTCAGTAGCTTTACACGCTACCTTATGCAAGGAAGTTGAACTTTAATTTTACTTTATCATTACCCATTAGCTAGTGTTTAAATTTCTCTCTCCTCTCTCTCATCTTTGCTTCCTGTTTCGGTCTTTACACAGCAAACTATGGAAGCTCTTGCAACATATCAAGATGAAGCTATGAGCAAGCTAAAGACCATCGAACTAATGATGGCAAGAAAACATAACAAAAGAAAAGTATGCTGTAGCTAAGATCTGCATTACTCTTGGTAAGATTCTGTGATGAGATCTTGGCTTCTTCATACCAAAAATGGTTGATGAAGATTCGGCCAGCAAGGAAGATCTTTGGAGGATGGCTTGTCTTTGATTCTGCTCAACCACCACAGGAAGTAGCTAGAGTGGTGAAGTGATGGTAGAGGCAGAGATTGAAGCAGATGAAGTCATCATCATCATGAAGCATCAAGGGCCAGAAATTCATCTTGGAGAGCAAGCGAAGGATGGAGAGCTCGGATTGATGAAGAGTGATGACCAAGGAAGGACTAGAGGTAATTGCATGTTGGTTATTGCATGATTATCTCTTCTCTCTCTGTGTGGCCGAACCGATTATGTGTGAAGAAAAAGAAGTTAAGCTTGGGTTTTTGGCTTCAAGTGTGGAGGCTTCTCTCTTCTATAAAAAGGGAGAATAGCCACTGTTTGGAGCAAGGAGTTAGAAGTAAGCAGTGAGAGTGCAAGGCATAGGATTCTCAGAGCTACCTAAGCTTACAGATTTTCTTCACCTTCAATGTATTCTGTTTTGTATTTTTTTTTGTTTAATTTTGTCATGTCTTGAGTCTCATGGAAAAAGGCAAACAGTGAGGTTTGTATGAAAAAGCCATAGAGCGGAAAAAGGCAGAGAGTGCAAAATTAAAAGAAAAAGCCATAGATGTCTTAGAGTTCCTTTGTTCATCTATGTTGTGTTTCATGATTCTGTGGGAATCTCCTTGTAAGTTGGGTTAGCACTTTACAGTTTGTAATCTGGAAGATTATAGTGAAATTCCATCATGTTTGTGATGGAGACTGGATGTAGGCTGCACTGCACTTAGCAACTGAACCAGGATATATCTGGGTGTAATTTTCTTCCCTTCTCTACTCCATTTTTGTTTCTACTGCACAGGAGCAAAAACTAAAAATATCTCATGCCAAGTGACGAGACAAAAAGAAAAGTCTCGTGGCTAGGGACGAGACAAAAGAAAAAGTCTCGTGTGAAGTGATGAGCTAAAAACAGAAAAGTCTCTTCTAAGTCCAGCAAGTGTTAGCAAGCAAAAAGGAGGCTAAGATTCAACCCCCCTTCTCTTAGCCACTGAAACCATCAGAATTCTTGGAGATGTTAGGGTTAGGTTTTTACGTTAATCTCTCTCTTCTTCAACGTATTTGTAGCAATGAAAATGAAGAAGGCTCGTTTGATGGTTTTATAGATCGGGCCTTTGGCCTGATTTGGGTGCGGTCTAATTATTTCGGCCCGACAGTCTAATTTTAGGCTAAAATCTTTAAAATTAGTGTCAAAAATTATATTTTAATTATTTCTACCCTTCTAACTTATCAAATTTGATTTCCTAATTTTTTGAATAAAAATTAATTTATTGCTTAACTATTTATTAATTACCCGAGATTTATACTAATACCTATTTAGAATAGAGGGGAGGGACATACATTGAAATTCAAAAATACTCCTGTGCTCCTTTTTTTAAAGCTAAAGTCAGACAAATTACTTTTTTTGGAGGCCAAGTCTCATGAAGATTAAAGAAGACATTATTCTTTATTCACCATATTTACCAAAGTTTCAAAAAGAACCTGAACGAATTCTCTCTGTTATAATACAAGAACCGATTCTTCAATTCAGAGAATGACAAGAAATATCCAACATGTGCCATACAAGCTGAGCTTTCGGACAATTTCAAATACAATATAAAATCGATTCCTGGCTAGAAAGACATCTTGGACACTTATCCGATGACAATATCCCTCTTCTGAAGTGAAAATTTGCAGTAAGAAGAGCCCCCTAAGACATAGCCAAGCTAAAAACTTGTGCTTTTTCAAAACAAGTTGGCGCCAAAGTCAAAGCCAATTCCCCCGTTCCTCCCAAACAAAAACTGCTTATATAGTCACAAGTAACGTTGCATGAGTCATAGACTTTGGATTCAACCTTAGACCAATACCAGGTACCAACCTACTTCCGAATCCATTTGCATATTTAGATTGTAAGAAAGAATGTTACCTTTTAGATTCTAAGATAGAGGAGAATAAAGAGTCTCCAAATGTCACCTACCAATTCACCGGATATCCTGTATTTGGAGGTTTGAATCAGAAACATAATTCATCTCATTAGATAACTGTCCTTCTCTCTTCCAGCTAGAAAATAAAAAATTCTGGCTCAAATTTCCAATACACTAAGCAAACTCATCCTTCAACACTTTCTAAACCTTGCAAAGACTCTTTCAAATGTGACAACTCTTGATCTTGGGATAACCAAAATAATCATCTTGAGATAATTAGTATTTGACATCCAATAATTAGACCCATAAGTTGTTTGGCTGATGAAAAAAAGTTCAAACTATCTTTTCAAGAAGAGCAATATTCGCACAATAAAGATCTCTAATCCTCAAACCTTCATATTTTTTTTGGAGTAACCAGCACCTTCCAGCGAACAAGATTTAATCCTCTTCCATCAGTCTGTCTTTTAAAAAAAAATCTCATTATAGACTCCAGTTTACTGATGGTCCCTTTAAAAAAAATAGAGACTTACATCTGGTATGTGGGAATAATAGCTACAACAAAATTGACTAAGCAGAATCTACCTGTTCGGTTGAGCAAACTTCCTTTCCAACTTACTAGTCTATCTTAAATCTTATTCAGGACACCATTAAAAGTTGAACGGGTAACTCTAGAATGGATAAAAGTAACTTCAAGATATTTTTCCAAGTTCTGTACAAATATGATGGAAGACACCGCAGTGAAGATCTCATTCCTTATCGCAGAGACATTCTTGAAGCAAAGCACTTTTTACTTCTCCACATTAATCTTCATCCTAGATGCTTTACCAAAATTCTCCAAAACCACCATCACATTTTGTACTTGTCTCATTATATCTTTACAGAATAAAAATAAATCATCTGTAAATATTAAGTGGGATATTCTTGGCCCCTTTTAGAAACAGCAACTGACTCCCACAAGTCTAGATAAACCTGATGACTAATAAAGCATGCCAATCTCTCCATACACAACACAAAAGATAAGGTGACATAGGGCCTCCTTGCCTAAGACCCCAACTAGAAATAAATTCATTTTGATGATTCCCATTCCATAGAATAGACAAGGAGGAAGCAGTGACACAATTGATAATCAAATTAATTGTAAGACTAAAAAAAATAAAGTTCTCAAGCGTATGGGTCAAAAATCTCTAGTCAACTCTGTCATAAGCTTTCTCCAAACCAATTAAAAGCCATAGTGCCTTTTTTGAATTTAGTCTTCTTCATAAAGTGGAGAAATCCTTATGCAATAATGATGTTGTCAGGAGTTCCTCGTCCCGGAATAAACCCTCTTGAAACTGGGCTAACAATCTCCACAAGATGAGGACAAAACCTATTAACAACGACCTTTGTGTTGATCTTGTAAACCATGTTACAGACACTAATTGGCCTGAAGTCTTTCATAGATATACTGGCATTTTAACCTTTGAAATAAAAATCAATAAAGTTTCCATCATCTTCGGATCAAGAGCAATAATGAAAAACGCCTGCTTAGCCATATTCCAAACATCAAGACTAATAATCTCTCAATATTTCTTGAAAAAGAAAGCTTGGAACCCATCTGGATCTGGAGCTTTAAAAGAATTTCTGTGAAAAACAACTGTCCTCACTTCCTTCATAGTAACTAGCGTTGTAAGATCACTGCAAGTTTCTTCATGCAGAGAAGGAAGAGGCACATCACCAAGACAACCCATATCAATATATATCATCCGAATGACAGAATAAGCTTTTGTAGAAAAAATTTGCTTCCCAACTCCTTGAGGGGAAAGACCATAAATCTTATTATGCTTCTTTTGCACAAGAGTTTGAACATGAAAGAATCTTATATTCCTATCTCCAAACCTTACCCACTACTCTCTTGACTTTTGGAATCATAGGAGCTCTTCTTACATTAGAGTGTTATTATAATCATCAATCAACTATTACTCTTTCTAACGCAAATAAATGCCATCCACCATTTCCAAACACTTTTGCAAATAATTAATCTGGAGCTCTAATTCACATTTTCAAACAAAAGTGTTACCAAAACACTTTTGAATTAAACTATAAGGAATTCTTTTGCATTTTCGAAAGCTTGACATGAATCCTTCTATTACCAGGCTACCATAACTGGTTCACAATAATATCCCTGTACCTGGGATGAGTAGTCCAAGTAGCAACAAATCGAAAAGGTTGATTCCCTTTAGGACGAGGACAGCGTTTACAACACACTAGAATAGGATAAAGATCAGACTGAAGCCTATTTAAAACTTCTACATAGGTCTATGAAAAGATAGATAACCAACAACTATTTATATAAACCAAATCAAGTTTTGTTGCCACGTCAACATAATTTTTTACCCTCCTGTACCAAAAAAAATTGTCTTTCAATAGTCTTAAGATTAAACAAACCACTATCCCCCTAATGAAGCAGCAAACCTATCTGCTCTTTGATGAGAAAATTGGCAACCTTTAGATTAATGAGAAAAGGTTATTTCATTAAAATCACTAAGAACAATCCAACGTCCTTGAAAAATCATGAATTATGCAACACGATAATCCTAAAGGAGAACTCTTTTATTAAATTGGGAGCTACCATAAATACTATTATACCTCTAAATCAAATGATCAAACTAAACTTCAACCATAACACTTTGATCAAAAGCATAAATGAACTTAAGACTAGCACTCTGCGTAGATGATAGAAACCAAATACCCCTTATGTCTCTCCACTTCCACTGTACCAATAGAGCGATACTCAAACTTTTTTCAGAATAATTTCAAATGTTAAAAAGGGGAGTGAGTTTCAACCACAATAAAAAAAAAAATAGGTCTAAATTTTCTAACATGTTTCTTACAATGCACCCGAGCTAACTTATTAGAAGTACCTCTAATATTTCAAATAATTATATTTAAACTATTAACAAAAAATAGAGACAGAATAAATAAGAACATAATACTCTAAATAGAATCACCAACTTCAATAGATTATTTGTTCTACGATGTTGGCACTCCCTGATCCTCAATAATTGCCACCCTTAGACTCCCAATGCTGCACCCGCTGCCACGCTTCCATCTATTGAGGCTCTCTCTGTTGCGCTGCCATTTCTATCAATCAGAGAGTTTTGCAAGGAGGAAGGTCGCAGGAAATTCCAGAGAGAAATTTTACGACGTGCTAGAGTGTTGTACGATAAAGATGGTACATTTTCATGTTTTTCTCGCTGCACCATTCTAATTTCAATTGATTTGCATCAATCATCATGCAAATTGGGCTTGTGGACCCTTTCCGAACCAAACTTGTGCTGCATTCAATCTTGAGCCTTCAAACTTGATTTATAGCCCATTGTAAATTTTTTCTTACGTAGAACTTGTTCTGAGCCCTCTCCATTATCTATGCATGCCTCATTAACATGAACATTATTTACATGAGGAGTCAATGATTTCGTACACATATGCTTCCTTTTAACAACTCTTGATTCATCACCTAAATCACGAGAATCCTTGCCCAAATCACGAGCTTCTGATTCAACCTCTTTTTAAATTTTTTGATAGTGCACTGGTGTCGGGGCCTCATGATTCTTTCTATTACTGAAAGCATCACCCTTTTTTTTTTAAGACTCCTTTTCTATGCACACTGATTTATCATGCCCGTACTGTGCATAAATAGAACGAATTAACTGTAAGCTCTCATACTCCACTTCATGAGTGACGCCCTCCACGATAATATGTTTGATTACCAACAATTCTAAGATTAATCTGAACACAAACTCGAGCATATCTCCCTCTCTTTGTAACCTTTGTGGCCAAGTTCACTTTCACCAGAATTCCTATTGCAGATGCAACTCACAATATTGCTTGTTCCAGGTAGTACCAAATTGGAAGTTCCGAGACCCAAATCCATACTAGCGTTGATCCAAAAGATTGTTTCTATGGCCTAAAGTCCACATCTTATGGTTTTACTGCGACATAGTGGCCATTGATCAACCACGGGCCACCAAACATGACCTTCTCACAATCCGCAGCTACATCGAATTTAACCATAAAATATCCAAACCCACGTACAACAAATCAAACCCTCTTTTGATGTGCCATACTATCCGAAACTTATGCATAGGAGCCATGTAACCATAATACTTATCCAACACCTTGATCACGATGGCTTCCTGATATGGTTCAGTTAGATAGCTCTTCGCCTCTTTCGTAAAACTGATGTTCGGTGGACGAAAATCACTCTGATTACCTATCACTTTGAGATACCATCCCTAAATAAAGACCCTACTAATGCAAAGGCTTTGGATTTCTCTACACCAATGATCTTATCTCTAAAAGAGATCTTAGATGGCTTTTCTAAACCCTGGCCTCTCAAAAAGAATTCTCTTTGACATTCGATACACACCCTACGCTCTTTCCTTTATCCTTTCCGACGGCATAATCGTCTTTTTTTATTGTGTTTCACTCTCAAACTCTCGCTCCACACTCTCCTTCTCTCATTTTTTTAGTTCACATATTTTATTATATCTAGTAAAAGAAGATGGCATAGATTCTTATTTAGTAATTGATCACCCTTTATACTTATATCAAATACATAATTTTTTTATTTAAAAAAAAGGACAATTATTTATAAACAGAAATATAATATATTTTTCTAGTAAGAGTCTTCTAGAAATTTATCGTTGATTGATAAACTTGACCGATCTTCCAATCCTGTGTGAATATATTAGGAACCAGAATGGTCTTTCCTTTGGTGCCATCGGGATAACGTTGAACGAGTGTAAAATTGAATGGAGGTTGTATAGCATAACCACCAGCAAAAACACTCCAAGTTGCACCCCACACATGAGAAATCTCTAAACCTTGTTCAGGACCATTTTCTATATGAATATCTGCATCTCCATTTACGTATTCCATTGATACTTCTAATTTATTTGGTTCAGAATTTTCACCCATTCTAAATGCTATAGAACGTCCAAATGAGCATGAAACCCTAAAGAACACCATACAAATAAAAATTGAGAGAGAGATACAAAAAAAAAATTTGATTAAAGTATTATTTTTATCTTTAACGTTTAGACTAAATATAATTTTAAAATTATCTGTAACATTTTAAATGTACTATTTAAATTGTTAACCTTTCAAATTATTTTAATATTATCTTACCATTAATTCTGTGATAAAAATACACACAAAGACATTATAATTTACTATGAAAAACTGATCTCATATTATCATTAGTGAAAAATAAAAAATTAAATAAAAAGAAGATAAGTAACACTAGCATATGAGAAAACGAAATATAATTAAGATTTTGTATGGTTAGTGTTATTTTTTTTTGTTTATTTACTTTTTATCTTTTTACCAATAATATGAGATCGGTTTGCCACACTAAATCATAATATTTATGTGTGCATTTCTGTTATAAAATTATTAATAGAGATGATAATAAGATAATATTGTAATAATTTTAAAATGTAAAAAATTTAAATAAAATATTTAAAATGTTAGAAATAATTTTAATTTGAGATTTGATCCAAATATTAAAGACAAAAAGATTCTTTATTTAAAATAATATAAGATAAAAATACTGTATTTTTTATTTTTTATTTTTATATTGTTCTTAGTTTTTGTATGAAGTTAATGTCAGATAAATTGTCTCCAATAGAACCATTTTTCTCATTAGTCGTTATCTCATTTTTTAAAATAAATTTATATTATTTAATGTCTCAATATTTTTATCTTAAAAAATTATCAAATGAGGAGAGCTTTTCTTTTATTGGTCTCAATCGTCATACTAATTTTATTGAGTGTGCCTTAATATGAGGTAGTAAAACTTTTTTTGTGTGTGTCTATATATATATATATATATATTAGATTGTGTTTGTAAATCGTAATGGCTAAAATGGATCAATCTAATGTTTTTAGTTCTTAACAAGTTAAAATTTAAATTAAATGAATTCCAATCAAATTCTTCAAATTTTAATAGATTTTGAAAAGCAAGCCAGTTAATTAAAAATCATTTAAATTTTATTTTAAAGCACAGGTAAATAAATATTCCAAATTGATCTTTAAACAATTCATGCTTCAAATGTTGTTCCCTAACAGAAAAAAGTCTCTAATATTTGTTAAAAATAAACAAATTAATCCTAAATAAAATAAAAGACATTTCAGTTTTTGAAAAAAACAAGGACTAATTTGTTATTTTGTTAAAACTATTTAAAAATTAATTTTTTTTGGAGCTAATAATTTTTCCGAAACATAAATAATTAAAAGGACCAATTTATTGTATTATTATAGAAAAAGTCTAGGGTCCAACACTTTTATTAAAATTTAGTCAGTATTTAATTAACAAAAAAAAGTAATCACACACTATTAGATATAATTTTACACTATTAAAATACTAATAATAATTAATTGATGACTATAAATCACAAAATTTACTGTCCCTAACACTCCTCATTACTATATATAAAAGATTTAGTTTGAAAATAATAAATTATTTGCAAAACATTATACCTTCTGTATTGAAGGTTGACTTGTCCAAGTTTACGAAGAATATCTTGTTGACCTGGATTTGCAATGGAAGCAAAAGCGGCGCCACTGAGATTGAAATGGTATCCTGAACACGATGGGCATTCATCACTTACCACCACTGTCACTGGCTTCCCTGAACATGCTGCATTATCTGTGCATTTCACCTATATATCATAATCATCTTCATTTGTTATCATATTTTTCATCATTAATTCATTCTTTAATACATTTTTATGTTTATTAATTTTTTGAAAATTAAAAATTGTAGCATATTTAAAAATAATACTTTTGGATTTTTCACTATTTTTATTTTATCAAAATAAATTTCTCAAACGTATAAAAAAAATAAAAAAAAGGATAGTTTTTATGAAAAATTAAAGCAAATAAATGTACCTCGTAACAAGCACCACATCCATAACCTTGACGAAAAATATAATGGCCTACAGCCGCTGTCAATTTAGAAATTGGAGGACTCTCCACAGTTTTACCATAACTACATGCACCACCTACACATAATTACATTAATATAATCATATTAATCTCTAACATTAATAAATTATTAGAAATATAATTATTTATATATCTCCTTTTATTAATTTAAATTTTTATAAAAAATTATTTTATAACATAATATTAAAATTTTTATATAATCTAAAAATTTAGAGTACAATTTTTGTTCAGTCTAAAAAAAAATCGTCACAACACAAATAAAAAAAATAATGAATGGAGGGCTAGCAAAAGTTGACACAAAGCTAAAAAGAATTCTTATATGAGAAAACGTATTAAGAATATAGGAGTAGTAAGGGTCAGCAAATTGTTAAAAAAAAATATAGTTATTCATATGTCTTTTTTTATCAACTTAAATTTTTTAAAAAAATTATTTTATTACACAAATTACTTTGATTGAGTCAATTGGAATATCATTTTTAATTATGACTTGCATCCTTAATATGAATGTATATATTATTAAAATATACTATATTAGATATAAAATCATATATCATATATCTTCTGTCTCTATCTAAATTCTTAAGTGTTCTAAAAATTAATAATTATAACTAAAATATTTAAAATTCGATTCTTATAGTCCTAAAGCAAATAAATAAATAAATAAAATTTCAGCACAAAATATGACTAGATCTACACATTATTATTCATTTTTCAAACCAAAGAATAATTTTATTGCCAAAAAAATATGTATTATATATATATATATTGTTTAAATGTCTTTATAAATTAATTTAAATTTTTAAAAAAAATTCCGTGACAAAGCAATTGGTAATAAATTAAAATGGTTAAAATCAACTATGGGAGTTGATTTGGCAGAGTCTAGTTTATAACCGTGAAAAAAATAAATAAAAGCATTTTACTTGGTACATACAAAAAAAGAAGAAGAAGAAAAAAAATCATAATATTAGCATGTGAATTAATTAAATATACAAAGTATATATAATAAAAATAATTTAACTTGCTCACTCACTATCTGAACCAGCACCATCGGGGGTTCCATACCATGTAGCTTGTGTTTGGTCCCATGGTTTTTCATCATTTGGAACTTTTGAAGGATTGAAAAATTTGGGGTTGATGCAATAGCAAGTAGTGCTTAAAAGCATAGAACAAAGGACTACAAGATTAAATGTGTGAACCTTCATGATGAATTGATGATAGTTTTTGCAACTGTAGTAATGTATCATGTTTGAAACTTGCTAGCTAGTAGTATTTATAGTACATGATTTTAATAATTAAATTTCATATAATTTTTTGTTTAAAAATAGGCCATGTCAACATTCAAATTAGTCAAAAATTAATATTAATAATGTTAACTCTAATTTTTTGGTATAATTCAAAGAAAAAAACTTCAAAATATTCACTTAAAATGTTATTAAGCATGTGCAACTAACGTTGATATATTTTTTTTTTATCTTTTAACTCTTTTTTTGAAAATGATAAAGATAAGAGAGTATTAATTGGATGATTAAAATTCCAAAGGAGTAAATTACAAAATTATGTAAAATTAATTTTTTTTCTACAAATAAAAATGCGTATCTTGCTCAAGAAGAAAATTATGATCCATATAAAAAAGGTTTATAAGAAAAGGAAAGAATCATTATACATTATTATTATTATAAATTGTATAATATTCTGACGCTAAATGTATTTAGTGACATATTTTGGTTCAGTTCTTATGTGTCTCTATTATCATATATAATTATTTAAGAAAAATATTAAATATAATTATAAAATTTTCAGATTAATTTTTAGAGTAAGTTGGAAAAATATTTTTACAGAATAATTATTTACAAACTACAGAATATTTTTTTTAAATAATTATAATTAATTACACAAAAAATATAAATTATGACTACTTAAAAATATTAAAGTAATTAAATTATAAAATATTACTATCATAAATTATTAAACTTGTCATAACAATTAAAAATTATAATACACTATATTATAATTATAAAAAATTTGAAATTGTAAAATAATTGCAAAAATTACTAAATTAAATAATTATTACAGTAATTAAATACATTACATTAAATCTTAATTGCATTAGACAACAAAAACCTTTAATTACATTAAAAAATATTATAAATTACTACGTGATAATTAAAAACACTAAAAATTATAAAAAAAAAAACACACAAGATTATAAATTTAATATACAACATTAAAGTGATTAAAATTAATATCATCTTACATTTTAAATAATAAAATTAACCAAATAACGATGATTATAAAATATCTAAAAAATAATAAAAGTGATTAAAACTAACATGTTGAGAATGATCTAAATGCTCAAAAATATATTCTACCGAGTACCAACAATGTATACAGGAGTGAAGTTAGGCGACATTTAGCGGGTGGGGAGGGGAGGGAGTCTTTTTTTTTTTTTTTTTTTTTGAGTTTTCTATTTTAACAAAAAATCATTAAAAATAATTAAAGTAAATAGTAATTTTTTATAATGAAAAATTCGGATGCTAACATTTTTATTCATGAAAGTCGAAAATTAAAGTTATATTCATGAAAAATAGATTTTTACAAATAAAATTATCCAAATCTTACAAAATTAAATAAAATTTTCAAACTACCCTTTAATATAATCTATTTCAAACCTCTAATTTTACTCTACACCGCCCTACCACCACTTTCATCCTCTGTCAATGTCAACATCCTTCTTTTGCTTCTGCATCTGCATTTTCTTTGGATCTGAAAGACGAAGGAGGAGCCATCTCTATCACAATCGTCATTCCAACACAGAGGAGGAGGACTAGGATCAGATGCAACTTCTCCGTCCCCTCAAAAATCAACACCATTCCCGTCTGCACCTCCGTCAAAGCCTTTACTCTGGCAACCGTCGCTAATTTTGGTCCCGACTTTGACATTTTCGACTGCGCTGTCGATGGCCTCGGTGACACCATCTCCCTCACCGTTGACCTACACGTCCACCCAGGAAAGATCTCTATCTCCAACATATCCGATACAGGTAACAACACTACTAGGCTGAGCAAAAACCCTCTCTGGAATTGGGTTGGGATTGCCGCGCTCGAAGTCATGAAGATGCTTGAAATCCGCTCCGTCAGCCTCTCCTTTTCTCTTCAAAAGGGTCTCCCCTTAGGAAGTGGCCTGGGGTTAATACCCTTACTATCAGAATGTCACACTTTCGGTTGCACCACTTTGATAGCTAGGATATTACGACGACTTCTGTATACTTAACAATAAAATATGAGCCTTTAACTCGAAACCGTATTGCTGTTTCTTTGAAAAATAAAAAATTCTTTTTCTTTTTACAAAATGCATATATAAACAAATTCAATGACAATCTTCATATATATATATACGAGACTTCTTATACAAGTAACTTACAAATATACCAAACATACATATCATTACAAATTACGACTCTTATCCCTCTTTCAAAAATATAAAACAAGACGAAAGAAAAACTATAACTAAGATATATACAATACAATCAGATACGCAGAAGAAACTTCTTAAACTTCTCATCTGTCCTGAAAAGAGAAATTTGTAGGGGTGAGAATCTTACCACACGGTCTCACTAGGAAAGTTTTAGAATTATTATAAGAGGATACGTATAAAGAAATGAAGGAATTTCAAATGTAGATGATAATCACTCATCCTGTGAATCTTTTTAAACAGCAATAATTAATTATCCATAATTCAAATTCACTCTTCGATTGCAAGAATTTTAAAGCTCAAATAATATCTCATAACATAATTAAGTACGGCCTCCGGTTCAATATAAAATCAAATTACAGCCTCTGGTCCAACATATAACCAATCAACACTTGGTCTTAAAATCATCAATTCATTACCAAAACTCAGTCTCAAAATAGAATCAATCCCAGGTAACAAACAATACAAGGTAAACACAATTAGAAAGCAGTTACAGCAAGCACCACAATTAATAGTTAGACAGAATCAAACCAAAATACTTAAGTACACCCAAACACTAGCAACCAAATACAGTATGATACATGCATGCCCTACTGACCATGAGCTCACGTGTTACTAGAACCCGACACATCCGATAGCTAACCTGAACATGGTCTCTCTCTTGCACATTTCCAGGAGAAAAAATATTCCGGTCACAGAAGGAGAGTACCCAGTCACCATCTCAAAGGGAGAGTGCCCTGTCATCATCTCAGAGAGAGAGTTCCCGATCACCGTCTCAAAGGGAGAATGCCCTGTCACCTTGCAATCAGAGAAAACGTGGGCGGAATGACCCACCACATCTCCAAGAGAAATATTTCAAGCTTATCACAAGCTGGTCTTAGAGGGAGAGTGCCCTGTCACCTTCTCTTGGGATGTCAATCTTGTAAGCGGGATAAAACCACCGTCCTTGCCAATTCAGTCATTCAGACCACAATCAATCATAAATATTGAATCAAATCTCATCATCAATAACAATCAATTATCATTAATCATAGTCACCGACCTGTCACTCGACTTAATCAAAGTTCTCAAAACCGATTTCAATTTTATTTCTAAGTTTAAAACATTCTCAAGAGACTCGGAGATCATTTCGTTACGCCAAATCAAATTCAAATATTTTAAATTCACTAGATACTTTTCAAAACATAACCCTTAAATTAAAATTAATTTAATAAAATTTACCAAGTACCCAAAACCACTTTCACCTTCACTTTTAAATTTAAGACATTCCCGTAAAGGATCGGAATTTATTTCATTTTCACTAAATTAATTCATTAAAACTTCTCAAACGTGATTCTTTAATCAAAATCAAAACCAAATAAATTAAATTCTTATTATTTAAAATTTCGCTTAAACTACCTTGAATCAAGATTTATTAAATCAAATTCTACGACAAAGTCTCTAAACTTTAGGGGGCAACAACCAATCTCGTATTTTCTTATAATTCAATTTATTTTGAACTTATAAAAATTTCGACAGCACCTCCCCTAAAACTCAGACTTTACCACCCTTACGGATTCTCTCATTTTCATAAATTCTCAATTTATTTTGATCCAAAACAGCATTCAACCCCGAATTAACCAAATCAATAAGAATTTCTAGCATTTAATAAATTCCAATCAACTTACAACAATGCATTTTATCCAAATAATTTCAATCCAACGCCCAAATCCAGGAATTTGACGTAACCAAAAATTGCAACAACCATCACTTTCAATAAATCAAGAAAACCAATTTAACAACATCAATCAACTAATCAAGATATTCAGCCTTCTCAATTGATCAATAAATCAATCAAACAAATAATTACATTCATCCAAAACAACTCATTTCAATCTATAAGACTTACGTAATCATAAAAATATATTTTTCGCATTAATATTGACTTGTAGTAATTCTTGAAAGTAAAATAAGTTTAAGAAAAATTCCCTACCTTGATCGTGACTTAACTACGCGACAAAATTTTTCTTCTCCTGGCCCACAACAGTGACAGCCACAACCACAATTTCATTTTACTTCTGTAGCAATAGCGGCAGCTTCAATCGCGATATGTAATAACCGGAACTCGACTCTATGTTACGAAAACCTCAGAATCTTCACCAAACTCATAACAGAACACATATACACTAGTGGTGAGTGTTTTCAAGATAAGAATGACTTACTATGGCTAAAGAGGAATAAGACAACAAAGCGACAGTAACTCCGGCTATGTTTTTTGGCGACCAAAACGGCAGCGAAGATCCCCGACAGCGACGAAGCAGCAATAACAGCGGCATACCAACTCCTCCCACAACCTTTTTCACGCATGCAGCACTGACGGCCCAAGCAGTAACGACGGTGACAGAAACAATCACAGTGGGGGCAATTAGCGCGATGGCGGCAATAGCGAAAAGCAGGACTACGCAGGCTCCTTCTCTCTCTCCCTCCCCAGTTGGCAAAGACGACGGCTCTCTGTGGACAGCAACGACGAGCACGACGGTAATGGGCTCATCCTGGTCTGCAGCAGCGGCAGCCACAACCACAGCTCCAGTTTACTTCTGCAGCAATAGCGGTAGCTTCAATCGCGACATGTAATAACCGAAACTCGACCCTACATTACCAAAATCTCAGAATCTTCACCAAACTCATAACAGAACACATATACACTAGCGGTGAGAGATTTTAAGACAAGAACGATTTACTATAGCTAAAGAGAAATAAGACAACAGAGTGACAGTAGCTTCGACTGTGTTTTTTGGCGACCAGAACGGCCGCAAAGATCCCCGACAGCAACGAAGCAGCAACAACAGCGACATACCAACCCCTCCCACAGCCCTCTCATGCATGTAGCAGAGACGGCCCAAGCAGTAACGACGGTGACAGAAACAATCACAGCAGAGGCAACTGGCACGACGGCGGCGACAACAAGGAGCATGGCTACGCGAGCTCCTTCTTTCTCTCCTTGCTTTTGTCACTCTCTCCCTCCACAGTCGGCGAAGACGATGGCTGTAAAACCCTCAAAATTAGTAAATAATTAGCTAATAAATTAATTGTTAATAAAAAAATTAGAAAATAGAATTTTATAGTTTAATGAGGTATAATTAATTAAAGAGAAAAGGACAAATAGGTCCCTGACCTTTTGCCTCGCAGACAATTTCGTCCCTGACCATTGAAAAATACTTTTAAGTCCCTGACCTTCACAAAACTTGGACGGATCAGTCCCTGACGGAGACATTTGGACGGATCAGTCCCTGACGGAGGCATTTGGACGGAGGGACTGATTCGTCCAAGTTTTGTGAAGGTCAGGGACTTAAAAGTATTTTTCAATGGTCAGGGACAAAAATGTCCGCGGGACAAAAGGTCAGGGACCTATTTATCCTTTTCTCTTAATTAAAACATGAATTTTGACACTAATTTTAAAGAATTTGGTCCAAAATTGGGCCGAACGGACCAAACCGAACGAACCAGACCTGTATTGGGCCCAAGGCCCAACCCAATACCCATTTAAGGGAAGAACACAGCCACTTCTCCCTTAAACATAAGGGAAGCACGCTGAAAACTTTGGGGAAGGGGGGAAACAAGAACCCTAACCCACTATTGATTTCAATCTTCAATAACTTTCAATCCAGAGCTCCGATTGACGAGCCGTCAGCGATCACGCGTTCATCTCGGAATTCTCTACAAATTCCACTAACCAATTTGGTAAGAAACCCAATTTTTCTTGCCCAAATATCTCCTCTTCAATTTCGAATTTTTGGGATTTTTGTATTGAGGATTATGTGATTTTGATGTCTTAGGACCGAATTAGCTTGCAGAAATTATTGGGTTTTGTTCATTTGAGCCGTGGGTGAGGTAATAAGAAACCCCTAATTTTTGGTGAATTTCTAATTTTGTGAACTCTATGTTGATTATAGCAATAATATGTGATATTAGATTGAATTTGGATGTTGGTTGGAGTCGATTGATGATGTGGAGCAAGTGATGCTGAGTTGAACTTGCTTGATTGAGAATTCGGAGCTTGGAGCTTGTGGTGAGAAGGAATTTTGAAGGGTTTTGTGGCTTAGGGAGAAATCAGCCAAGGTATGATTTTGGTTTCTTGTATTTAATATGTAATGTCTTGTGAAAACTTAGGCTAGACGACCTAGGATAAGTTGGATTGAGAATGTTGGATTTGATTGGTAGTTTAGTTGATAGCGTATGTTTGATTTGTTGAGGCATGATAAATTTATTGGTTTTATGACATGAATATAGTTGATGATGGTGTAAAGATGATATTTGAAGTGTATGATGATGTAGGTATTGATGAGTATGTATATTGCTTGTTATATTGAACTTGAATTGTTGGATATGATCATGATGATGTATATTAAAGTTGTTGTGTTAAACATGGATTGTTGGATTGAAAACTTGATGGAGATGGTAAATTAGTGTATTGAGGAATGATGTGGTGTAGTTGAGTTTGGTTTTAAGCCACTATGGTAAGATTTGGTAAGTTTTAAAGGGGTTGGGGTTGAAATATTTTGGAAGTTGAGGTTTGGCAAAATTCTGCATAATCTATTTTCTGGCAGCAGTTTCGGATGCTTTTTGGGAACGATCTAACCATCAAAATTGGGTGAAAATCATTTTTCTTTAATCTCTGTGATGTGTAGATCAATCCTACAAAATTTGGTTAAATTTTAACGGTTGGATTAGGAGATATAAAGTTTTGAAGTTTGTTACTTTAAAGCTAATTTTCTGCTACTGCATAATCAAACCAGCAACTTTCCAAGCTTATATCTCCTAATCCTGACCATAATTTTGAGTGGGACTAAAATGACATTGATACTAGGACTATTTTCTTGTTTGTGTAGAAATTTTATACTTTCATAAATTATTTTGAAGAAGTTGTGCTTGTTTTAAAAATAGAGCTTTTAGCTGTTTTGACAGCGAAAATAGTTTTTGAAAGCAAATTTGTAATCAATATAACTCTCTTCAGAAAAATGATTTTTCTATGAGACTTTGGCTGATTTAAAGCTTTATAAGTCTATTTTATTTCTGAAAATTTTCAGATATATCAAGTGAAAATATGATTTTTGGTGAATTTTCTAAGAACAAGGTAGCTTGCTGTCTTAGTGCAGAACTTTCAAACTTGAAACCAATTTTTGCAAGAGAAAATGGCTTTCTTTTTTATTTTATTCAACTTAACTATTTCAAATGGGTTCGGATTTCTAGGATACTTCTATTTTGAGTCTAGAGATAGAGAATTAGGCTTGTAGTCTTCTGTGGACGGACTTTTAGATAAAATAAAGTGTGTGAAAAGGATGATGATGTTATGAATGATGGCAAAATTGATAATCAATGACTAATAATGAATGAATGAATGAACGAATGAATATGATAAATGAAGTCGAAATGAGATTGTTGTTGATGAGTTATAATTGATAATATGAATTGAGATTGAATGAATATATGTTTGAGATACCTGGGTAGTAGAAAGGATTGTGGTTCGTCCTGCTTGCTCCAGGTCAGAAATTGTGACGCCTGGGTAGTAGCGGCAGTATTGGTTATTCCATTCGCTCCAGGTTGAGCTTTTAAACACCCGTCTGGGTAGTGGCCGCAATAGTGGTTATTCCACTGGCTCTGGGTTGAGCGGGTAGTAGCAAGGGGGATTATAGCTCAAACCCACTTGCTCCGCAATGGGTGTTTCAGTCTATGGTTAGCTACCAGGACATGTCGGGTTGGCTATATAACCGACAGATGATATCATTAGCCATAGGACAGGCATGCATCATATGCATATTGTTTGAATTGTTTGTGTGTGCATTATTTGGGATTGCCTAAGTGAGTATAATATGCTATTTGTTATATTTGCTATCTGTATTACTTGTATTCTACCTGTGTTTGCCTTTGTCTGCTTGTTTGTCTTTTTTAATTTCACCGGAGATGGAGGAACAGAGGAAAGGCAGAGAAGTTACGAATTTTGTTAGGCTTAAGACTTGGTTAAGTTAGGAATCCTTAGAAAACTACCTTGACTTATGGCTTCTACTTTAGTCTTTAAATTTTATAATTTGAGTGTCGGCGCTCTAGGATTGCCTCTAGCATTCCCAGGACCTTATATCTTATATATGTAGGCACCTTTACCATATTGAGAACCCCCGATTCTCATCCCATACGATATTTGTGTTTTTCAGATGCAGGTCGAGAGGCACCTCGGTTGGCATCTGGAGCTTCTGCAGTAAAGTGGATTCATTTTGGGGTTTTACTTTTGGGTCTTTTGCTATATGTGTATAGACTCTCTTCATATATATACTTGTATTATTTTGCACCTCTTAGAGGTTTATGGAGAACTAGGATTGATTATATATGTATTTTGGGTTCTGGGTTAAGTATATATATGTATGTAAATATTCTCCGGCCAACTTTAGCTTCGCAGGCTGAGTCAGGAGCTTGTTATTTTGTATTCTTGACCCTCTATTATATATATATATATATGTTTGTGAACTCTAATTTTTTCTTCATATGCAAGTAATCTCTTTTCTGAGCGTCGTGCTTTTGATTTTGCGATTTTGTTTTTACCCATTCTTCAAGACTCCTAGTATACTACATTCTTTCGACTATTATATATATATTTATATCCTATCTTAGAGGTCGTAGCACCTCGCCACCTCTATTTTATATCCTAGGTGTAAAGCTCTATGTGGTAGGGTGTTACATTATGGTATTAGAGCAGTTCGTTCCTGTAGAGCCTGAGGGATGGACTGACTATGCTTTTATATATTTTTAGTTATATTCTTATATATAAAATATATTGATAGATAATTTTAATGGTTAATTTTAGTATATTTAACATCATTTTTACTAATTATATAGTACATTGATTTCAATGTTGTTTATTGAATAGTATATACTATATAAGCTAAGCTATGAAGTTGTAATCTCTATTTCTCTCTCTTTGTTCTCTGTAATTGGATATCACTCTGCCACTCCTATCTTCAATAGTAATTATATATTGTTGCAAGTTTCTAAAACATATATTAGTGTATTAATAGGCTGAATTCACCTTTCTATAAATTAAATGCGGATAATAATAATTTATTAGTCAAAATGATAAACAATTTATACTAATATTAGAAAGTTATAAGCTCAGTTCTTGAAATTAATAAGATTATATTTTTTCTATAAATTATATACGATGAAAGATATTTTTAAAAGAAAAAAAATTGGATATTAACTCTTTCACATATTTCATTATATCTAGTAAAAAAAGATGGCATAGATTCTTATATATTTAGTAATTGATTATCTTTTATACTTATGTCAAATACATATATTTTTTTGAATTTTATAAAAAGGGCAATTATTTATATATAAAGAGAAATATAGTATATTTTTCTAATAAGAGTCTTCTAAAAATTTATCTTTGATCGATAAACTTGACCGATCTTCCAATCCTTTGGGATCATATCACGAATTATAATGGTCTTTCCTTTGATGCCATTGGGATAATGTTGAGCGAGTGTAAAATTGAATGGAGGTTGTAGATCATAACCACCAGCAAAAACACTCCAAGTTGGACCCCACACATGAGAAATGTTATCGAAACTTATAGTATTTTCTATATGAACATCTGCATCTCCATTTACGTATTCCATTGATACTTCCAAATACTCTGATCTAGATTTTTCACCGACCATAAATGCTATAGAATCTCCAAATGAGCATGAAACCCTAAAGATCATCACACAAATTAAAATTGAGAGAGATATATAAAAAAAAATAAATTCAAGTATATTATTTTTGTCCTTAATATTTGGACTAAATCTTAAAGTTATCTTTAATATTTTAAACATTTTATTTAAATTTTAAATATTTTAAAATTATTACAATATTATCTTATCGTTAACTCTTTAAAAATTCTGTAATAAAAATGCATATGTAGATATTATAATCCATTGTAAAAATCTAAACTCATATTACCGATAATAAAAAATAAAAAATTAAATAAATAAAAAAATAACACTAGCATATGAGAAAACGAAATACAATTAAAGTTTTGTATTGTTAGTGTCATTTTTTATTTATTTAATTTTTTATTTTTTTACCAACGATAATATAAGATTAGTTTGTCTAAGTAGATTATAATGTTAATATGTGCATATCTGTTATAGAATTATTAACAGAAATGATAATAAGATAATGTTGTAATAAATTTTAAATGTTAAAAACCTAAATAAACGTTTAAAATACTAAGAATAATTTTAAAATTTAATTTAAATATTAAGGACAAAAAGTAAAAAACAGTATTTTATTCAAAATAATATAATTAAGATAGAAATATTATATTTTTTATTTTATTTATACTGTTCTTAGTTTTTGTATGAAGTGAACGTCAGATAAATTGTCTCCAATAGAAACATTTTTCTCATCAGTCGTTATCTGATTTTCTAAAATAAATTTATATTATTTAATGTCTCAATATTTTTATCTTAAAAAATTATCAAATGAGGATGGCTTTTTTTATAGGCCTCAATTGTCGTACTAATTTTATTATGCGTGTGCCTTAATATGAGGTAGTAAAATCTCTCTCTCTCTCTCTCTCTCTCTCTCTCTCTCTCTCTCTCTATATATATATATATATATATATAGCTATAATTTTTTTTAAAATATAATTATATATTTAAAATATATTAGATTGTGTTTGTAAATCGCAATGGCTAAAATGGATCAATCTAATTTTATTAGTGCTTAAAATTTAAATTAAATGAATTCCTATCATATTCTTCAAATTTTAATAGATTTTGAAAAAAAAGCCAGTTAATTGAAAAGCAATTAAATTTTATTTTAAAACACAGGGAAATAAATATCCCAAATTGATCTTTAATAATTCATGCTTCAAATTTTGTTCCCTAATAGAAACAGTCTCTAATATTTCAAAAAGATAAACAAATTAATCCTAAATAAAATAAAAAGACATTTTACTTTTTAAAAAACAAGGACTAATTTGTCATTTTTTAAAATTAACTTTTGTTTTAATTTTTTTTGGAACTAATAATTTTTTCTAAACATAATTAATTAAGAAGACCAACTTATTGTATTATTATAGAGTTAATGATAAAAAACGCTCCCAAATTATTCTGATGCTAACAAAAATGTTCCTAACTTTTGTTATTGACAAAAATATCTTTAAATAATTTAAAAATGTGTCAAAACTACACATCCATTAAAATAGAAGTGGTTTGGTAACGTTGTGGTCTGATGTGACAAACAGAACAGTATATATGATAAACAAAAAACTAACGGGCGTCGTTTTATATTTGTCCCAAATTTAAAAATCTTATACCCCAATTTCTTTTCGTCCTTTTCCGTTCTCTCACATTTTCTCTCACAGTGACCTACTCTCTAACCCACTCACCATCCGCAACACCCGCCACCACGCGAACCACCACAGCTGTAGCTCCATCTAACTCTGCATTATCTAGCTACCTCTCTTCTTTTCTCACTTTCTCTTACTCATCTTTCCCCTCTTCTTTCTGATTTCCTTTCACTCGGTCTTCCTCTCTCAACAATGCCTAAAACGATGAAATTGAGAAACTACAGCTAGAACTGGAATGCAAGCACGATCAGAACCAGAAGAAAAGTGCAAAAATCAAAACTGGAAGACGAGCGTCACAACCAGAACAGGAACGTGAGCACGACTGGATCTGGAAGGCTAGCACAGCCAAATCTAGAAGGCAAGCATGACGGGATGGAGTTGGCTCCTCCAGCAGCATCGGAAGACATGCTCGGACGGGATGGTCCTCGTTCATGCTTCTCTTCCTTTGCAGGAGGTCCTGGATTAGGTTGCTCCTCCTGGCTAGTTGTCTTTACTCGCACTGCTCCTCTCTTGTCAGTAGTCATCTCTTCCACGCTTTTATTTTCTATTTAGTTTATTGGTGATTACTAATTGGTGATTACTGATTAATACTACTATTGTTAATGGATTATGGTTTTAATGAAAATTAGGGTTTAAATTATATTTTTTATTTTTAAATTTGGGTCTATTTCAATTGATAAAGTTTAATTTGGATCTATTATTACCTCTTTTACTTTTTTGGGATATCTAAATATCAGTTTAATTTGGGTCTCTTTTTTTCTGTTTTGTGATTTTGAAGAGGACAATGAGTGTTGATAATGAGGAGGTGAGAAAAGAAAAACGAGTATGAGAGAGTGAAAGAAAGTTAGAGAGGAAAAAAGGGAGAAGATAGGGAGGGAGTGGAGCTGCAATGGTAGTAGTTTGTAGGTGACTCTATTACTACGGACAAAGGTGTTGGTGATTGACCGACTTAGAAAATAGATGAGTGAGAAAAAAGTATGAGAAAAAAAAAGAAGACGGTTTGTTTGCCACATATACTACTCTGTTTGCTATATCATATCAAAACATTAATGAATCACTTCTGTTTCAATAAATGTGTAATTTTTGTGTTTTTAAATTATTTAAGAATATTTTTATCAATAACAAAAATTAGGAATATTTTTATCGGTGTCAGAATAATTCAGGAACATTTATTTTGGTTAACCCATTACTATATATAAAAGATTTAGTTTGAAAAAATTATTTTCAAAGTATTATACCTTCTGTATTGAAGGTTGACTTGTCCAAGTTTGCGAAGAGTATCTTGTTGACTTGGATTTGCGAGGGAAGCAAAAGCGGCGCCACTGAGATTGAAATGGTATCCCGAACACCATGGGCATTCATCACTTACCACCACTGTCACTGACTTCCCTGAACATGCTGGATTATCTGTGCATTTCACCTATATATCATAGTCATCAATATTTCTTATTATATTTTTCATGATTAGCAAAAAGCGGAGTATGTCTACAGTTACGGTAATTATAATAGTTAAAAAATTTTAGTAATACTTAAAAGATATTATTAAAGAGTAAAAAGTTATTATTTTAATTTTAACAACACTGTATAAGTGTTGCTAAAATTATATAGTTATTATAGTCACTGACTACTCAATGTAACCATAAACATTATAGAAAAAGTTCTAAATAATTAAGATTAGTTTAGTAAATCTTTTTATGGAAATATTTGTGTTTCATATTTTGTGTTTAATAAATCAAAAGAATAATGTATTTGTGTTTGTGCATAAGTTAAAGAAGTAATTTTCAATGTTAGGTTTTATTTATTCTGAATTAAAAAAATTTAATATAACTTTATATATCAATAAATATTTAAATTTATTCTTACATTCACATTAATTACAGTCTTTTAAATTTAAAAATTATTTTAGCAAACATAATTATTATTATTTTGAACCGAATTGAATTAAATTAGGCTAAACTTAAACTCAACTCATTAATAATCAAACTTATTTATAAAATTCAAGCTCAACTCATAAAAAATTTATGAGTTTGTGGCACAAATAACATGAACATATTTTATTATTTTATATAAATAAATTATAATTTATATATAAAAATATCAATTATCTTTTATGTTCTCTATCATAATTATATATAAAAAGTATATACGACATATGTATGTTAAGTTATGTATTATTGTTAAATTAAAAGTACAAAATACATAATATATTAATATCAATAATTATTAGGTTTAATTACTCTATTAGTCCCTATAGTTTCGCAAAATTTTCAATTAGGTCCCTATACTTTTTTTTCTTTTAATTGAGTCCTTGCACCAAATTTTTTTTAAATTGGGTCTCTACACTTTTTTTTTATTTGGGTCCCTGTACTATTTTTTTTAGTTGGGTCTCTATAAAATTAAGCCGATTACTGCTTAGAGGGACCTAACTGAAAAAAAAATTAGTGTAAGGACCCAATTAAAAGGAAAAAAATTATAGAGACCTAATTAAAAATTTTGCAAAACTATAGAGACCAACAGAGTAATTAAACCTAATTATTATAATATATAATCAAACTAACTCACGAGCCAAACACTAAATTTATTTAAATTTAAGCTCAACTCATTTAACAATATATGAGCTCAAATTTGGCTCAAAAGTTTATGAACTTAGCCTATCAAACGAATTGAGCATGAGTTGGCTTAATTGGCTCACTTTCAATTTAAATTGTGCTTATTGAAATATTTTTTATTTGATTTATTAAATATAGGTAATATAGCTTTTAAAATCTTGCCTTTTAAAACTAAGTTTTGACAAGCTACTTTAAAAGAAAATACATTACTAAACTAACCTAGTGAGTATTAAGTAGTCATTTCACTCGTCTGTTTAAATAAGTATCAGGAATTTGAATCTTGTCTTGTGTTTGCAATAATCTATTGATTAGTAACAAACTCTTAAATAGAGTCAGATCTACGACAAATTAATCTTTAGTTTGTTGGATTGAGAGATACAATAAAAAAAAAGTTTTCTCCCCCTCCTCATTTTTAAATAATGATTTGAATAAATAAAAGTTTATTGGTTAGATGTGAAATAATATCAAATTTGTTTATTTTTAATATTATTAAAAATATTAATTCATCCTTTAATGCATTTTTATGTTCATTGATCTTTTGAAAATTAAAATTGTAGCTTATTTTGAAAAGATACTTTTGGATTTTTCTAGTATTTCTATTTTATTAAAATAAATTTCTCAAACATATCAGAAAAGAATAAAAGAAAAAAAAAATGAATAATTTTTTAGTTTAATTTTAATGTACTGACAGTATAAAATATTTTACGCAGTTATGCAATTATAACCATTCTTAAATGACCATTCATACAATCAATATAAAAAATAGTTATTTTAACTAATGTGACATTATATAACTAAATACACGTATAAAACGATTTTATACTGACAGTATATCAAAATTAAATTCACAGTTTATATGAAAAATTAAACCAAATAAATGTACCTCATAACAAGCACCACATCCATAGCCCTGGCGGAAAATATAATGGCCAGCAGCCGCCGTCAATTTAGAGATTGGAGGATTCTCCACAGTTTTACCATATTTACATGCACCACCTACACATAATTACATTAATATTATCAAATTAATCGCTAACAAAAACAGATTATTAGAGTTTAGAGATATAATTAATCATTTATATATATTTTGTATTAATTTAAATTTTTATAAAAAAAAGTATTTTATGGTATAATATCAAAACTTCTATATGATCTGAAATTTTAGAATATACTCCTTATTGATTTAAAAAAAAAAGAATTTCATTACAAGATAAATAAAAAAAATAAAAGATAAACTTGCAAAAGTTAACACAAAACCAAAATTAGATTTAAGATAAAGGGACATATTAAAAATATAATTATTCATATATTTTCTCTTATCAATTTAAAATTTTAGAAGAATGGTCTTATGAATACATAAATTACTTTGATTGAGTCAATTGCAATATTATTTTTAATTATGACATGCATCTTTAATATGAATGTATATATTATTAAAATATATTATATCAGATATAAAATCATATATCATATATCATCTGTCTATGTAAATTCTTAAGTGTTCTAAAAGTTAATAATTATATGATATAATTTTAGAGTATTTATAAGTAAAAATATCCAAAATTCAATTCTTAATTACAGTCGTATTTTTTAAAATTAAAAGCAAATAAATAAATAAATAAAAGTTTATCACAAAATATGATTAGATCTATACACTATCCATTTTTCAAACATAATAATAATTCTATTACAAAAAAAGATGTATTATATATATAAATTATTTAAATGTCTTTATAAATAATTTAAATTTTTCAAAAATAATTCCATAACAAAGCAATTGGTAATAAATTAAAATGATTAAAATCAACTATGGGAGTTGATTTGGCAGAGTACAGTTATATGACCATGATAAATAAATAAAAGCTTTTTACTTGGTACATACAAAGAAGAAGAAGATTAGCATAAGTATATGTAATAAAAATAATTTAACTTGCACACTCACTCTCTGATCCAGCTCCGTCCGGCGTTCCATACCATGTAGCTTGTGTTTGGTCCCATGGTTTTTCATCATTTGGAACTTTTGAAGGATTGAAAAATTTGGGGTTGATGCAATAGCAAGTAGTGCTTAAAAGCATAGAACAAAGGACTACAAGATTAAATGTGTGAACCTTCATGATGAATTGATGATAGTTTTTGCAACTGTAGTAACGTATCATGTTTCAAACTTGCTAGCCAGTAGTATTTATAGTACATGTTTTTAATAATTAAATTTCATATAATTTTTTGTTTAAAAATAGGCCATGTCAACATTCAAATTAGTCAATAATTAATATTAATAATGTTAACTCTAATTTTCTGGTATAATTCAAAGAAAAAAACTTCAAAATATTCACTTAAAATGTTAAGCGTGTGCAACGTTGATTTTATTTTGTTATCTTATAAATCCTTCTTGGAAATGATAAAGATAAGAGAGTATTAATTGGATGATTAGTCACCAAAAAAAAGTTTGGATGATTAAAATTCTAAAGGAGTAAATTACAAAATTATCTAAAATTATTTTTTTTTCTATAAATAAAAATGCGTATCTTATTCAAGAAGAAAATTCTGATCCATATAATTATATAAAAGAGCTTGAAAAGGAAAAAATCATTATATATTATTATTATTATTATCATTATTATTATTATTATTGTTATTATTATTATTAATGGCATAATATTCTGACATACACCAAATCTATTCACGTAACATATTTTGGTTCAGTTCGATTTTTTAATTTAAATTGAATAAATATATAAATTACGAAAATATCGTATTTTCGTAATTTATATATTTATTCAATTTAAATAAAAAAATTCGGTTAAGTAGTTTTTCGATATTTTCATTATCAATATTATTTAAGAAAAATATTAAATATAATTACAAAATTTGCGGCTATTTTTTTAATATGAAAAAATATGTTTTTCATTCAAATGAAGAAATGAAGTGTAATTTTTTTTTGTATCAAAGATATGAGACTCGAATTCGCAATTTCTTAATTAAATATGAAAAAATTATGCCATTTGAACTATTATTCATCGGCGAAATGAAGCGTAATTGCAAGTATATAAAATTATAAATGTCACAAAATACAGATGAACAGGTCCTAAAAGGCTAAAATAGTAACATTCAGATTGCGAGCTGATTTTTGCAGGTTGTATGCTGCTTGTTGATTGGTCAATGCTGCAATATGTGACCTGCGTGTTGATTCTTTCTATAACCCTGCTTGATAATTTTGTCTATAAATATCAAATTTGTTACTATTTTCTCATTATTTTGAGTTAAAGTGTGTTAGTATATTAGTGGTGTGAGAATAAATAATCTCTAGTGAATTTAAAGAAAAGATTTTTTACAGATTAATTATTTGAAAATAAATAATTATTTATAAATTACAGAATATTTTTTAAATAATTATTAATTAATTACACAAAAATTAAATTATGACTACTTAAAAATATTAAAGTAATTAAATTATAAAATATTACTATCATGAATTATTAAACTTGTCATAACAATTAAAAATTATAGTACACTGTATTATAATTATAAAGAATTCGAAATTAAAAATAATTGCAAAAATGACTAAAATTAAATTATTAAAGTAATAATTAAATACTTTACATTAAATTTTAATTACAACAAACTTTAATTACATTAAAAAATATTATAAATTACTATGTGATAATTAAACAAAACTAAAAATTATAATAAAATTATAAAAAAACACAAGATTATAATTTAATATACAACACTAAAGTGATTAAAATTAATTTCATCTTATATTTTAAATAATAATATTAACCAAATAACGAGGATTATAAAATATTTAAAAAGTTAAAATTTACATATTAACTTATTAAGGATGATCTAAATACTCCAAAATATATTTTACCAACAATGTATGGTCACACACTAATTTAATTAGACTAATAATTTTATAAAATTAAAAATGTCTTTAAAATTTTTAGAAAAATTTAAACTCTCTTCAATCATCTCTCACTCTCTCGCTCCGAGTTTGGTCTCAAGCTACAAGCGGAAAATGCAATGGGTTCTCAATCCCTCTCTCCATTTAAATACCTGTCAGCCATGCTTCTTGTTCCTAAGCGTATTTCCGTTAGGGGTGAGCAATGAGTACGTGTTGAACACTCCATTATCCGTTCGAATTTAAATTGAACTAATTAAATTAGTTCTAGAATTAATGGATAATCAGATTTAATCCGAACTAAATTAATGACTTTCTCTAACAATTGATTTGGATAATGATTTTGCAGGTATAGAATTTGAGTCAATTTGTAAATTCGATCATATATTAATTAAATAAAAAAATAAAAATTTAAAAAATATATATGTCTTTTAATATATTTGAATTTTAATATCTTTACGGGCTGGCAATGGGTAGGGTAGGGTAGGGTTTGGACCCTACCCTAACCCTACCCGCGAGTTGAAAATTCTATTAAAACTCTACCTTAACCCTATTCGCACCCTAAAGTTCTAAACCCTACCCTACCCTACCCTACTCGCAGAAATATCAAATTTTTTTAAAGTAAATATAAAATTCAATCATTTCAAATTTTATACATATTAATAACATAAAAAATAACAAACTAATGCTCTAAATTACTAAATTAACTAACTAGTTTAGTGGTTGTTCACTTATTGTAAGTCATTACATAAGAGAGGTTGTGGGTTTAACTCTCACTTCCTTCACTATATACCTAATTTTTATAAAATATGTGTTATATTTGAAGTGCGGATAGGGTAGGGTAGGGTACACCCTAAACCCGTACCCTACCCTACCCGCAGGCATACCCGGACCGTATCCTACCCTACCCGAACGGGTTGGACCGGGTTGGGTACCCGCGAGTAGGGTATGAATTGCCAGCCCTAATCTTTAGTGTTTAATATATTTGAATTTTAATGTGTTTAGTTTTTAATGTATTTAGTGTTTAAAATTATTTACCTAACACTTCCCTTTCTATTAATGCTACATGTTTATTGTACTTACAGAATTTTTAAGATAAAAATTTCATTTTTTAATTTTTTTATGAATTTCTGTTTTATCGGGTATCCAATTACTCAAATCGAACCAATTCATTTTTCATCAGTTTAGTTTGTTTTGGATACACAAAAAAAAATGTAAATTCGAACTGAACCAAACCAAACCAATTACAATTTAATTAATTCGGTTCTAATTTAACTTTAAACTTAAGGAAAAGTATGAGGAGCCAATGTATGTTTTATACAATGTGTACAATGGAGTTAAATTGAAATTAGAATTAAATTAGAGGCAATTAATTAATTTTAAATAGTTTCCAATTTAAAAGTTGACTCAAATCATGATTCCCGTCAGTTATGACAATTAATTAATTTTGAGTAGTTTCCAATTTAAATTTTGAATCAAATCATGAATCCCGCCATTTATAGAATCAAATTAGGATTACCTCCCTCTCTCAATAGGGTGTGAACTTCTTCTCTCACTCTCTCCTCGAAGCAAAAGCCGGTACAGTGCCGTCATGGTTACCAGCCGCCGTCGGACATCGCGCCGACACTCTTCCGACTGTCGTCGTTGTCCGCACAGGCCACCGTACGTAGGGAGGACGCGTATATTGTGTGAGTCGAGCTCGCGGCACCGCAGCAACCCGGACGTCCAGTGCCTCTGTCGCAGCCGGTTTGTGCCTTCTCTTCCCGTCGCCGGATGTTCATTTTCTCTATAAATATTGTTATTTATACACGTTCACATTGAATGTTCATTTTTGTATGATTTTGGATGTTCACTTTCTCAGTTTTCGTGGATGTTTATTCTTCGAGTAATTCAACAAGACCCAGGCAGCAGGCTAGCGCTGAGATGACTCGAGCGCCGGGTGTTCGGGGCTGCAATTTACGTCGGCGACGCTGACAATTATAGGTCACGGATGTTCGGCCGCATGAGGAGTGACGGAGGTTCTTCCGGCGAGGGCGTTGGTGCGAGGAGGCAGAGCGCGACAGTTCCGGTCGGCAGGAAGGGAGGCTACACGTTGCACAGAAACATAGCGGTTGGATGCAGGTTGCTGCGCACGGCGGGGCGGTGGAGAAAGGGGGGAGGGTTGCGGAACAAACAATGAAATTTTTTGGGGGGTAGGATAACGGTAGGTGATGAAGGGTTAATGTGAAAGAATTTGGGATAAATTAGGGGTAGATATTAAAAAATTGAACAGACAACTAGAAATTAGGGATAATGATGTTTAATTTACATCTTTATAGTAATACAAATGGGGAGCTCATATGCTGACGTGGCGCTCATACGTTGAGTCTGAGAGTTTATTTGTTTAGGTGTCGTCACTAGAAATTTTTAGATTTATATTTATAAATTATAAATTATTATTTTCTTAGGTTGTTATTTTCAAATTTTAAATTATTTGTTTGAGTTGTTATACTTAAGTTGTTATTTTTTAAATTTTAAATTATTTTATTTAGGTTGTTATTTTTAAAATTTTAAATTATTTTACTTATATTATTATTTTTTAAATTTTAACACTATTTTTTAAAAAATTGTTGATTCTTTTTAGCATTATTTTTTAAATTTTTGTTGATTTTTTTCAAAAATTGAAGCTACATATGTAAATTTAAATATATTTATGTTAATTTATAATTTAAATAATTGTTAATATATTTATTTCTTTATCTACAAATTTAATTCAAATTTAAATTAAAGTCAATCAAATTTACAAAAATTTAGCTATGAGTCAACTATAAAAGTACATTAAACCCTTTCTTTATATACATCCAAAATTTAAAATTTATCTACTTATTCCAATGTCTGGTATTCATAAAATCGTAGAAATCAATCCTACAGTTGACAATTTGTGTGTACGTATACGAACGATACGGTTATGGACACTACCAAATTACGAAAATTCTTCTTTGCCATACTCAATTGAGATGGTTTGGCTCGATGAAGACGTGAGTTTTCTACTAATATTTTTTATTTTATTTTAAATTTATATTATTTATATTTTACATTTGTTTGATTATCTCCATCTAATTGTTCTTTGATTTTTGTTTATCACTTCTAGGGAGGAAAAATATACACCTCGATTAAGAGGGCTTTTGTGTCTTGATTCGTAAATTTGCTAAAGAAAAAAATATCTTACCAAATAAGATATGTTGGTGTTGGACTTAATGAGGGTAACTTCAAGACTACACATCATGAGTATGTTGTTAATTTAAACCAACGTATCGATGTGCACAAACTTCCAGAATTGTCAAGTATCCCCGATATGAATTTAATTTTGTGAGTTTTGAGACTCTCAATACTTTTGGGTACGATTACACCTACTTAGTTGGAAAGTTTATTGTTTTAGAGGAATGATAGGTTTACTCATGTATTTAACCTCCTCTAGACTGGATATTGTACAAAGTGTGGGTGTATGTTCAAGATTTCAATCTCACCCAAAAGAATCCCATCTTTTGGCCGTTAAACGCATCATTAGATACATTAAGGGAACGAGTGATTATGGCTTATGGTATCCAAAATCTAATGATTTTTGTGCAGTAGGGTTTTGTGATGCAGATTATGCGGGAGATAGGGTGGATAGAAGGATCACATTAGGCATGTGTTGCTTCCTTGGAAGCTCACTCAACATGTGGTCAAGCAAAAAACAAGCCACCGTAGCTCTATCCACAGCCGAAGCTAAATATATTTCTGCATCTGCATGTTGTTCACAATTAATTTGGTTGAAAACTCAATTGGAAGATTACAAATTAAAAATCAATAGTATACCCTTGTTCTGTGACAATATGAGTGCTATAAACATTTCTAAAAGTTTTGTTCTGCACTCAAGAACAAAGCACATTGAAATTAAATATCATTTTATTAGAGAACATGTGCAAAAGGGAACTATTGATATTCAATTTGTAAAAATCGAGGATCAACTTGCAGACATTTTTACTAAACCCTTGTGTGAAGACAGATTCTGCACTTTGAGAAATAGTTTGGGAATGATAGAATTAAGTTCTGTTGAAAATTTGTGAACTTTTTTATTCTCTTTGATTTTGTCTCGTAGGAAAGCAGGAGACAAATTTCAGGATAAGTTGAACAGGCCATGATACAGGGAGAGAGTACGCTAACATTAATTATCTTGGGCCCCACCAAATCTTTTTTACCTTAAGTTGATCCATTTTTGAGTTTTTCATTTTTTTTAATAATACTTTTGGGAAGTTATCATTTCAAATCTTGTAGGAAGAAGTGCTTGTCAAATCAAATCTTTATCATTTCTTCATCCCTTGATTCTAGGAGCAAATATTTTAGTTTTTTTTTTAAAAAACCCTTCCTTGGTTAATAACCGCGCTCATTAGTGGGTATTAACTCCCTCAATTCTCTCTCCACTCAACATTAAATGCTTCCCTAACCTCCCTCCTCTCACCACACCATTCGGACTCTTTTCACCTTCCCCTCTCCACTTCTCCATTTTTTTATATCATGAAAAAGAAAACTGCTCCAAGAAAAAGTGAACGAATTCTCCTTTCCAAAAAATCTTCCACCCTTCAAACCCATACTCATATAAACATTCATTCTACATCCTCTTCATCTCCTACCTCTCAATCTACTGAAACCATGCGCAGAAAGGTCACTGCTCAGAAGACTTCATCAAGAAAAAGGAAGGAACCCGTGGTTGAGGAAGAAGATGAGTCTCATACGTCCTTACCTCAGTCTCTACCAAAGAAAGCTATCCCTGGACGCAGTTTTCACAAGGCAAAAGGTTACGCATTACGTGATACTAGGGAGCCCCCGAATCTAGAGTCCCTAATGAGCGAATAATTTATACGCTTTTTAGCATTGTTTTTAGGTAGTTTTTAGCATGTTTTAGTTACTTTTTATTATATTTTTATTAGTTTTTATGTAAAAATCATATTTCTGGACTTTACTATGAGTTTGTGTATTTTTCTATAATTTCAGTTATTTTCTGACTGAAATTGAGGGACCTTAGCAAAAGTCTGATTCAGAGGCTGAGAAAGGACTGCAGATGCTGTTGGATTCTGACCCTCCTGCACTCGAAGTGGATTTTCTTGAGCTACAGAAGCCCAATTGGCGCCCTCTCAACTGTGTTGGAAAGTAGACATCTTGGACTTTTCAATAATGTATAATAGTCTATACTTTGCCCGAAATTTGATGGCCTAAATTGGCGTTTAAACGCCCACCAGAGACCTTTTTTGGTGTAAAACGTCAGAACTGGCACCAGAACTGGAGTTAAACGCCCAAACTGGCATCCAAGCTGGCGTTTAACTCTAGAAAAGGCCTATGCACGTGTAAAGCTCAATGCTCAGCCCAAGCACACACCAAGTGGGCCCCGAAAGTGGATTTCTGCACTATCTGCACTTAGTTACTTATTTTCTGTAATCCTTAGTAACTAGTTTAGTATAAATAGCACTTTTTACTATTGTATTCGCATCTTTGATATATCTCTATCAAAACTTTTCACTTTTATGTTACAATTGGGAGGCTGGCCATTTGGCCATGCCTAAACCTTTTTCTCTTATGTATTTTCTACGGTGGAGTTTCTACACCTCATAGATTAAGGTGTGGAGCTCTGCTGTTCTTCATGAATTAATGCAAGTACTATTATTTCTCTTTCAATTCACGCTTACTTCTTCTCCAAGATATACTCTCGTACTTAATTCAGTTAAGTCAAAATAAAGGGGTGACCCGTGACAATCACCCACTATCTTCGTTACTCGCTTAGCCAAGATCTGCGTGCCTGACAACCACAAGCGGTCTACATGATGTTCAACGTAGTCATTGGACGACAGCCGGAGTATATTCTCTTGGGTCTCTAATGCACGGACCGAGTCTATGAGATTAGAACCTTCGTGGTAGAGGCTAGAACCAATTGGCAGCATTCCTGAGATCCGGAAAGTCTAAACCTTGTCTGTGGTATTCCGAGTAGGATCTGGAAAGGGATGACTGTGACGAGCTTCAAACTCGCGAATGTTGGGCGCAGTGACAGTGTGCAAAAGGATAGAGAGATCCTATTCTGACACAAGTGAGAACCGACAGATGATTAGCCGTGCGGTAGCTGTACCTGGTATTTTTCATCCGAGACGGAAAATCCGACAGTTGATTAGCCGTGCAGAAACCGTACTTGGACCATTTTCACTGAGAGGATCATACAGCTTGTCATGGAAGGGAGCACGCATGATTGGATGAAGACAATAGGAAAGCAGAGGTTCAGAAGCAACAAAGCATCTCCAAACGCTTATCTGAAATTCCCACCAATGAATTACATAAGTATCTTATTTTATTTTATGTTTTATTTATCCTTTAATTATCAAAACCTCATAACCATTTAAATCCGCCTGACTAAGATTTACAGGATAACCATAGATTGCTTCAAGCCGACAATTTCCGTGGGATCGACCCTTACTCGCGTAAGGTTTTATTACTTGGACGACCCAGTGCACTTGCTAGTTAGTTGTACCGGAGTTGTGAAAAGTGTGATCACAATTCCGTGCACCAGTCCCTGGATTTCAAGAACAAGTATAACAAAAGCCATTCTCATTTTGATCCAGGGAGATTTAATTCATGTGCTTCCTATGAGTTCCACAAAGAAGTGTTGAAGAAACGTCATTTATGTGCTTCATACTTGGTGAACCAGGATTCTCTGGCTACCAAAGGGATCAACTTTACCACCCTTTTTGAGAATATGAAGTGGTCTCCTTTGTTCAAAATTCAGAAACCAGTATACCCTGCCCTGGTTCGAGAATTTTATGCTAACATGAGGCTGATCGACGGTGCTATCCACTCCTATGTGAAGAAGGTTTATTTGACCCTAAGCAGAGAGACAATAAGGGCTGCCCTTGGGTACGTTGATGAAGGACCAGCAGCCTACATGTCAGAGAAATGGGACTCACAAGTGGGAGTCACTCTTCAGATTGCCTTTAATCAAACATGCAAAAATTTTTCTGCTTTGGATGGTACGGTTCTCACTCATAGAGCTCTTGGACCTGAGAGAGCACTTCTTCACCGAATCATCACTCACATCCTGACTCCACAGAGTGGCTCACACAATAGAGTAACTATTTCTGATATCTTTGTACTTTTTGCTATTATTACTTCCTCTCCCATTTCATTTGCATACCTCATGGTTAGACATATGTGGGATTGTGTTAGAAGCACCAAAAAGGCTAACCTTCCATATGGCATATTTCTCACCTATATTTTTGAGCACTTCAATGTTGATCTAACTAATGAAGAGGTTGAGAACAAAGTTTCATCAATTAAGGGAGGAGGAGTTTCAGGTGCAATGAAAGGAACCAAAGGGAAACGATCAATGCCTTCTAACAGTGATCTTGAGAGTCGCCGAGCCGAGCCGTCCAAGGTGGCAGAATCGATCAAGGAAGTCCTCACTAAGTTTTCTAACATGTCCAATCTAATGGTGCAATCATATAAGGCCGCTCGTAAGCTTGCATTCGAAAATGAAAATGCTTGGACAAAATGCCAAGAAAGAGTGGGACTGATGCTTCAGAATTTTGAAGAAGAATTTGGGAGTGCCGATGATGATGATGCAGATAGCTCTGAGTACAATTTATAGCTTCCTAAGCTAACAGAAGTTTTTTTCCTTCAATGTTTTTTATTTTGTAATTTTCTGTTTAATTTTGTCTGTCTTGAGTCTCATGGAAAAAGGCAAACACTGAGGTTTGTAAGAAAAAGTCATAGAGCGGAAAAAGGCAGAGAGTGCAAAATTAAAATAAAAAAACCATAGATGTCCTTAGAGGTCTTTTGTACATCTGTGTTGTGTTTCATGATTCTGTGGGAATCCCCTTACAAATTGGGTTAGCACTTAGCAGTTGAAAGCTTGGCTGTGACCAAGTCAAGTTCAGGATTGGGGTTTAGATTCTGGATTTGTCCCGGATAGGAAGGGTAGTTCCTAGGGAAAATTGGTGTATGTAATCATGAAGATTATAGTAAAATTCCATCATTATTGTGATGGAGACTAGATGTAGGCTGCATCGCACTTGGCAGCTAAACCAGGATATATCGTGGTGTAATTCTCTCTCTTTCTTCTACTCCATTTCTGTTTCTGCTGCATAGGAGATAAAACAAAAAAATATCTCAGACCGGGTTACGAGATAAAAAGAAAAAGTCTCATGGTTGGGTACGAGACAAAAATAAAAAAGTCTCCAGAAGTTATTTCAAAGACCAGCAAATTTTAATAAGCGAAAAAGAAGCTAAAATTCAAGCCCCTTCTCTTAGCTACTGAAAACATCAGTTTATTTTTTTCTCTGACCAATGTGTAACTTCATAATTATCCTTATATTTAATTCTATGGATGTAGTAAGTAAATGAAACCGTCATCACCAAAAAGAATAATTGAAAGTGTTATTAGTAAGATAATAAAAGAGAAAAATAAATTAAAAATTAATTATATACATTTACCTGTTAGATTCATAAAATATTTTTTAACATTTGTAACTTCAATAAATTCTAATAATTTTCTTAATTTATGTCGTTATTTGAAACCATTTCTAGGTTCTGTTGGAATAAATTAATTTTAATAACCTAGATCATCCATATTAAATCACCAAAATATATAACATAATGCGGAAGCGTACCTTTTCTCATAAGAGTCAGAAACTAATGAAAGAATTTGGATCTTGTGGTTCTTTCGATCTTCCTCAACTAAAGCCTTCTGTATTCCTAGGTGGCTGAACTATAACTCTTTTGATGGGGAAAGAGTAACAAAGGCGGCTTTGGTATATTGGGGACCGAAACCCTGTAGGTCTATTTATATTTGAGCCTGGCACCCATTAAACCCTTAAACCCAAATAAAATAGTATCTAAAACCCAAAAGATAATATATCTAAAATCCAAAAAGATAATTATCTAAGGAACAAAAGATAATATCTGGTTTTATTCTCATTTAATTCTAAATCAAAAGTAATAATGACTTATCCAATTTAGCATTTAAAATAATAAATGAGATCATCATTATATAAGTCATTTAATTTGAAATAGCATAATTTGTGATTATAATTAATATATGTATTGCCCACAAATAAGTTAGGAAATCAAATAATTTCCTAACAATCTCCCACTTGGGCTATACATATATTATTTCTTGACATAATCACATCTTTATAAACTTTATGCGCGCATCTGAATGCTATTTCTCTCATTACTTTAACAATCTGGTTCGTCTCATACATTAGATATGGAACTACCGCAGCTTTTATCACATTAAATGCCGTGACTAAACCACGCCAATCACCATCCTAATGTACTCAACGACATAGATCAAATTTGGATGAGTAATATGGAAATTACATGTCAAGTGATCTCATGCATGTCTATTTCCAGCTGGTCCAACTTTATTGAGATCAAATACAATACAAATATTGTAAAATGAACATTTCACATAACATGAAATAAACCATCAACTTAATTCTGCAGAAAAATAACTCAATATCTGTCATAGGACATATAGCATAAACTCCCACTAAACCAATGCATCACAAATATTGACACCCATCCGAGCAGTGTGCTCATGAAAAACTTTAGGGGTCAATCCCTTGGTAATGGGTCTGCTAGCATATACTCTGTTTCTATATGTCCTATAGAAATCTGTTTTTCTTAAACTTTCTCCTTGACAACTAAGAACTTGATGTCTGTATGCTTCGATTTTGTCAAGCTCTTATTGTTATTGGAGTATAGTACTGCTGACTTATTGTCACAAAATATCTTTAATGGCCTTTCAATGTCATCTACTATATGAAGCTTAGTGACAAAGTTTCGCAACCATATGCCATGAAATCGGAATCAGAGTACCTAATGATCTCCAAATTTTTCTGATCTCCGATAAATAAGCATGTAATCCTTTGTTCTTTTTAAACAACGCATTACACGTTTAACAGCTATCCAATGATCCATATCCGGATTTCTCAAGTATCTACCCAACACTCCCACTATAAATGATATATCGGGACGTGTGCAGACTTGAGCATACATTAAACTCCCTAGTGCTGATGCATAAGGCTTATCATGCATTGCTGTCCTCTCAAGATCATTTTTAGGGCATTACTTGAGACTGAACTTGTCTCTTTTAGCTACGGGTATGTCCATTGGTCTAAAACCTTCTATGACATATCTACTTAAAATCTTTTCGATATAGTTCTTTTGTGATAATCCAAGAATACCTTGAGAGCGATCTCTTAGTATCTTGATTCCTAATACAAAAGAGGCATCACCAAGATCTTTCATTTCGAATTTGTTCGATAGAAATTTCTTAGTTTCATGCAACAAGCCTATATCGTTACTGGTAAGTAGAATGTCATCAACACATAAGACCAAAATATGTATTTACTCCCACTGAACTTGTGGTATACACATTCATCTATAATATTTACCTCAAAACCATATGAGGTAATAACTTGATGAAACTTGTGATACCATTAACGGGAAGCTTGTTTGAGATCATAGATGAATTTTTTTTTCTTTTCTATTGTATCTCCTTAATGACACTTCTTGAGGTTGTTGAGCTTGCTGTATGGGTTGGGGTTGAGGAGGATTCTCATTATTTTCCTGTACTATAGCAGTATTTTGAGCAACAATAATATTCTCATTGTTCTCTTGTACTGTAGCTGGATTTACAGCAGGATTCTCATTGTGCTCTTGTACTATAACTGTATCTTGAACAATAATAGGCACAAGGTCCTGATCATTGTCAGTTATAGAATCCTCATCAAAAGCAACATTCCTAATATTTCCTTCCCCCCCAAACTCAACATCCTCAAGAAATCTCGCATTTTCCGTCTCAAAAATAGACCTTGATGCAGGATTGTAAAACTTGTACCCCCGTGAACACTCAGCATAACCAACAAAGTAGCAACTAATTGTCCTTGAGTCCAATTTTCTTTCATGCGGCCTATAAGGTCGCGCCTCAGCTGGACATCCCCAAATATGCAAATGCTTTATACTGGGCCTTTTCCCAATCCAAATTTCATATGGGATTTTGTTAACTGCTTTGCTTGGCACCCTATTAAGGATGTACACTGCGGTCTTTAAGGCTTCTCCCCAGAGTGATTCAGGTAAGGAAGAATGACTAATCATACTTCTTACCATGTCTTTAAGAGTTCGGTTCCTTCGCTCTGCAACACCATTCATGCTAGGTTTGCCTGGCATGGTGTATTGCGGAACAATACTACACTCCTCTAGGAAAAGAGCAAAAGGCCCGGGACGTTGCTCACCTGAACCATCATATCTTCCGTAGTATTCACCACCACGATCAGATTTGACAGCTTTAATTTTCTTTCCAAGTTGAAGTTCAACTTCAGTTTTGAAAGTCTTGAAAACATCCAAGGCTTGGGACTTTTCATAAATTAAATATAGATACCCGTAACGAGAGTAATCATCTGTGAACGTAATAAAGTACCGTTGTCCATTCCAAGAGACAGTAGGGAATGTGCCACATATATCGGTATGTATCAGTTCTAGGACATCTTTATCTCTCTCGGCACCTAATTTCCTTTTGTTTGTCCTTTTTTCCTTTATGCACTCAATACAGACTTCAAAGTCCGCCAAATTTAGGGGTCCAAGAATTCCATCCGACACGAGCCTCTGAATTCTCTGTTTAGAGATGTGACCTAGGCGTTTGTGCCATAATGATGCCGAATTCTCATTTAGTTTTCGTTTTGTACCCGTTTGCAGTATTTCATTATTATAGGAATTTAAGTCAAGCCTATATAGATTATCCACCAAATGACCAGAGCAAATATTATTTGAATTATAAAAGAGACTGACTTTATTGTCTCCGAACGAACAAAAATAACCCGATTTGTCCAAACGAGAAACAGAAACCAAATTTCGTCTAAATGACGGTACATAAAATGTCTCTAATAAATCCAAGTAAAATCCACTCGTGGAACATAATCTAAAGGTTCCTATAGTTTTGACTGCAACTATATTACCGTCTGCCACATAGATGTATCTTTCAGCATCACTTGGCAGTCGGCTCCACAGGCAACCCCTTCTTTACACGCCATGTGGCATATTTGGTACAATCATTCTTCATGTGTCCCACCTTCTTACAGAAGAAACAAGTTGAAACTTGATCTTGTTTCTTAGCCTTTTTCTGCTGAGAAGGCACATCTGAAGTAGTATCACGCTTTCTTTTATACTGAGAAGATGAAGCCATGTGAACACTTTCAGTCTTATCTTGTTGTAGCCTCTCTTCTTCTTGCACACAGTGAGATATAAGCTCATTTAAGGACCAGGTATCCTTCACAGTGTTATAACTCACTTTGAATTGCCCAAAGTGTGCAGGAAGGGAAATCAAAATGAGATGCACGAGTAAATCTTCAGATAACTCTAATTTTAGTGCTTTCAATTTTGAAGCAAGATGAGACATTTCCATAATGTACTCCCTTATGTTCCCTTTACCTTTATACCTCATCGAGACAAGTTTGCTCAAAAGGCTACTTGCCTCCGCCTTTTCATTCTTAGTAAAGAATTTTTCAACATCTTTCAAGAACTGTTTGGCATCTTTATCCTCAGTAATTGAGCCCCAAAACGCCTCAGGAATTGAGCGTTTCATGATCATAATGCTCATTCGATTGGATCTCTCCCACTTCTCTATTTTAACCTCATTGAGGTTTTCCGGAGTGGAAGTGGTTTTCTCCTCTCGAAGAGCTATATCTAGATCCATACAACCGAGGACAATCTCCACGGTATCCTTCCAAACTTTAAAGTTTGAACCATTCAGCATAGGAATACTGCTAATTTGCGTAGAAACATTGGTAGCTAAAGCCATAGTTTCTGGATTAGAACAAAAAAAGAACATGCAGTAAATATTAGTTAATTAATGGGTAAAAAATTCATATTGAGATATCTAGCACAACATTAATTTTCAATCTTTGGATAGAAAAATTAACGGTAAGTGATACTTTCATTGCAGTAATCAAATATCGTCAAAATTCCTGTCACACATTAAGCCTTTCTTTGGACCGACTTAATGCGCACATGGAAACTTAAACTTCGCAACCTATTTATTACCGCATATATTTTCTATTAATTTGCCAAACAATAACCTTCCTTTGGGCCGATTATTGACTGCATAATTAATAGAAAATAAACAGAAGTGTGCAATGCTTATTATTTGGCCAAACAATAAACTTTCTTTGGGCCGATTATTGTTCGCATAAATAATAAGTATTACTTTATTCTTAATCAGTTACCCAAATATTTATTTACCATCAATATGTGTATATAATTCGGCCAAATATAGACCTTCCTTTGAGCTGACCAATATTCGCATGAATTATATATCATTATATTCATAATGTTTTGAATAAATCAATTTTCACAAAAGAGACTACTTTGACAGCATAATGTTCAATCAATTTATTCCAAAACCAAATCTTTATAATAAATGAATATAATAATTCAAATTGTTACTGATTTCCTTATGTAACAAAAAAATATTTAAATTTCAAAAAGAATTAAACCTTAATAGTGTCTTTTTCCGACCTTAAAAAAAAATAAACCATAGTTATAACATTGAAACAAAATTATGTGCCAAAAAATTTTTTGATCCGTCAAAATTAAAATCAAACATTATAATTCAACAATACTCTATTAATGTTTTAAAAAATAAATCATTAACTTTATGAGTATCAATTTATATATATACAAATAAAGCAACCATAGCATGCTTATATTTCACCGTAACAAGCACACAATATATACATGTATGTAATCGAACAAATTAATAATGCATATGCATTATTAATTTGTTACGCCAATGAGTAATAATTCAAATGGCATAGACTCTCTATACTTAATTAAGAGGTTGCGTGTTTGAGTCTCCTATCTCATCCATATTAAATCACCAAAATATATAACATAATGCGGAAGCGTACCTTTTCTCATAAGAGTCAAAAACTAATGGAAGAATTTAGATCTTGTGGTTCTTTCGATCTTCCTCAACCAAAACCTTCTGTATTCCTAGGTGGCTGAACTGTAACTCTTTTGATGGGGAAAGAATAACAAAGGCGGCTTTGGTATATTGAGGACCGAAATCCTGTAGGTCTATTTATATTTGAGCCTGACACCCATTAAACCCTTAAGTCCAAATAAAATAGTATTTAAAGTCCAAAAGATAATATATCTAAAATCCAAAAAGATAATTATCTAAGGAACAAAAGATAATATCCGGTTTTATTCTCATTTAATTCCAAATCAAAAGTAATAATGACTTATCCAATTTATCATTTAAAACAATAAATGAGATCATCATTATATAAGTCATTTAATTTGAAATAGCATAATTTGTGATTATAATTAATATATGTATTGCCCACAAATAAGTTAGGAAATCAAATAATTTTCTAAGAAGCTCATCTAAAAATTTGTGAAAATTAAAGTTGATAAAGACGAAATAAATTAAATCATATACATTCGTCATTACATTATTAATTATAGAGGAGTGCTAGCGAGCCAGCAGAATTTGTGATGTTTAACCATCAATTAGTTATCATTAATATTTTTAATGGTGTGAGATGAGATCTAATGATGTAAGATTAATCATTTTTCTTTTGATGGTTAAATACTGACCAAATTTCAACAAAAATGCAGGCCCTAGACTTTCTCATTAATTATATGCATAAGCTAATCAAGAAAACTGATCATGCTTACGCCAAAGCAGACTGCAGCACTATATGATTACCATATAATTAATCATTTGTAAACTTAAGATTCATGAACATGATATCCCTACGAGGATGTTAACAAAATTTATATGGATTATTTAACAATATAGCTTGAGAAGAAACAGGCATATCGTTAATTAGGTGATTGCTGATGAACATGGCAGCAAGTTAAACAATCATGTCTTAGTTATATACAGCAAACTCCATTAATTAGTGACATGTATACATAAATTAGAGCGTCAATAATCCTATTATATTATATCATATTATATTATATATGTACACTCCTCGCATCTTCAGTATCTTCGCCAAAAATATTAAAGAAACTAATTAATACCCTAATGACAAGACACACAAGGATATAACATAATCATTGCATATGATTAATATACATACAAGCCCCTTGATTAAAATAATAATAATAAATTAATTAAATGGCTAAAAAGATTAATTTTTTTCCTTATCTTAATACTTTCTCTTCCTAAATGAAATCTTATTTTATATATGTTTTGGATCCGGCTTCCGAATTCCTTTTCGAAACAGTCAATAAATTCGGATATTTAGGGTTGGACTATTCACGTCCAAAACGAATAAATAACTTCCAATATTTCAATTTAATATTCGAATTTAAATACCTCATTTATCTTAGTTAGATAAGATAAGATAACTACCATTAATTATATAAAAGGGAGCTAAAAATTTCAAATACGTTACTTATTCTACACACTTTATACTTTTCATCCATTTTGACTTGAGTGTCGGGGTGTTTTTGCAGGTACCATCCTCCGCTGCTCCAATAAGATGATCCAACATACTGCTCTGACTCGCAAATTTTCAATCTATCTCACTATCTGTACTAGAGACATCTAGTACATTTTCAATAAACTTTGATAAATCTCAAAACTATTATTCGCAAATCAATACTCAAACTAAGAAAAGAGATTAATTATTATTTTTTATTTAGAATATTTTTATCCTATTGACCTTAATGATATACAAAAATTCGTCAATTCATTCAAATAAAAATAGGACATTCTGATACATAAGTTAATTTAGGTATTGTGACCATAACAATTTTTTCCCCTTCTCTTAAGTTTGCATGTCACCTTTATAGCAGTTCTTCTTTTTTTGTTGAAGAAATAGTTGGCTCCATTATTTTTTTTACCATATCTTCTATATACCAAAAACTAATTCGTTATACATTTGAGTTTCATTTAAAAAGTTATTCTATTAACGAGATTTTATGACCTTTTATTTCGTATTTGGACTTAGAGTCATTTTCCACATGCTTATTATGATTTATGATTGCCTTAGGAACTTTGAAAATCCAATATTTGTTTTTTGGACTTCCATAAGACCATAATTTTAGTTTTACTATCTCGTCGTTACTTGAGAGTCTTGAACTTAGTTCAGAACAATTTTATTCTCACCTTTAGATTAAGTGATTCGCCAACGAATTATAACTCAAATGACATAGTCTCTCTACTTAAAAGTTTTGGATTCGAGTCCCACCCGTTACAATCGATCGATAGTTGTTGCTGCAACGTGTGATAAATATGTGAGAAGTATGTATGTGTTATGTACCAAAAACAACAAAAAAAGACAAAGTAATTTAAACCTTTTCTTTTGAAATATCTTTTATTATTATATTTTATATCAGTAAAATTCACTCTAAACCTTTTTTTAATTCACCCGTAATTTTCAATACTTACTTTATGTTGTAATTAAAAGAAAATAACATCATTAAACCAAATTGCTTCCATTTTTCATATATTCAATGATTGACATGAGAAGGAAGGTGGTACGACAGAACTAAAACTAACCTTCTTCAATTCGATTGTGTTTTATTCTATCTTCTCACAATTTGTCTTATTTACCAACTTTTGTCTAGTTTGTTGTATATATGTTTGCCCCTCATAGTCTTTTACACGCTTAGATAATTTAGGAGGATAGATAAGAGACATTAAATTTCGGTGGTTATGTGCACATACATTATATTAATGTATATAGCTCAAAGATTATGGTATGGGAAACTACAAGCTAGAGGGTACGAACTGCCACACATTATGGTTTAATTTGTTTGTGGTTCCATTATCACTTCATAAACATTAAATAATTAAGCATTAAAGTTTGACTATTATATAGATTAGGTGAATTATGAACATGGCTTCTCTCTGGCCACACATTGAAGTATTGAACTATATATTGAAATGTTCAGCTGCCAAACCCAACAACACCATAGAGAGTTCAATTTCAGCAATTTACATTTTACTGATTTTAGCATAATTAAATAACAGCACCATTTTTAATGTGAGATAATCCGTACATAAAGTAGTCCAATTCAAATCAACATTGATGTGAATCAAGACCCACCAAAAAAAAAAAAAAAACACTGATGTGAATATAATATAATAATATAAATTGGGATTTTATAGTTTAACGTATAAAACTTTAATTTTCATCCCATTTTTCGGTGTACATGTCTTATATAATGTGTTAATGACTGCTTTCTGTTTCTTTACAATTTTGAAATTCTCTGTTTCTTTCATTTGGATAGTGTACGTCTTCCAAAAATTCGGCATGTATTTTAGGTACATCCATCTAAATCTTCACCAAATTTATCATCTATGATATACTATAGATATGGGATTTAGACACAGGAGCAAGGTATATTATTTAATTTTAATTCCTATATCTTTTAAACTAAGACTAACTTAAACATCAAAGTCTTTTCAGTAAATGCCCATTCCAATTCCTGATCATTTGGATTATGGACAAAGCACATTTCCTAAATTTGAAATTAAACAAATTGACCCTCAACCTCTATTGAAAGTACCCATTGCAACCCCTGCAACCTAAAGACAAAGGATAGGTTGTTGACGTGTCAGTGGCTAGTCCACGTGTATATTGTACGTCCAATTTCGGAATTTATCGATCCCTGTAGAGTAGCCAAAACAGTGTCATGTGATTTAGGATGTGTTTTCATAAAAATCCTTGTTCTTCTCCTTCAAATTACAAGTTGCCCTAACAGGCTAACACACTAAAACTCTTTGTATGCATTCCCTCCAAAAACTCTCTGCAATGTTGACAACATGCGACAGTAGGCTTGTGATCAGAGTGTCTGTTGATGATGATTACACAGCGAGGTGATTCTGCTGCAATGGTGATGAGTGATGGTTCCTCCTCTACTTTTTCTTTTCTTTTTTTTTTTAATTTTACAGTGATTCAAGGACGTAGTTCACTTGGGTTTCAAATAATAGCAGTTTATAGTAGCATGATGTTAGTATTTGCAAGTAATGTATTGTGGTTCGTTGGTGAACAAATTTTTCACATGGAGCATTGGAGACTAGGGCAAATGTAGAGTTGGTAGTGGATTAAAATATGATCTTAGTTTCTGTTTAATAGTTAGTGAAATGCATGCGTCTTTGATTGTAAAATGTGTTTGAAAACATCATGTGAGTTTTTTTTATTGAAAAGATTTTACAAAATTGTTAATAAGCATTGTTAATGTGATGTAGATGTCTATTTTCGTTGTACCTGTGTTTCATCATGGTGGCCGATTTGTGAGAGATGTGAGTGGAGTACTGAGCTACATACGTTGGAAGGTGCATAAGTTTTCGTTCATGGATGTAGATTTTGTGAACAAGAAGGACTTAGAAGAACTGTTTAAAGGGTTAGGATATCTAGAGTACAAAACCATGTATTGGTTGGATCCAACTGTTAGAGTGATGGGGTTTGGATTGCATATACTGAAAGGTGATAAGGAGATTAATGAGATGTGTGAGTGCACCTTGAATAATGAAGGTTGTTCTGAATTCTTTCTCTATTTTGAGCATCTGGTTTCACAACCAATAGAAGAACCTGAACTTGTGCCTGCGACAAAATCTTCTTCTTCTTCTTCTTCTTCTTCTTCTTCTTCTTCTTCTTCTTCTTCTTCTTCTTCTTCTTCTTCTTCTTCTTCTTATGATAGCTACGAAAGTGCTGAGGACGAGGCATATAAGCCTCCTTCATAAAAAATAATCTAAGAGGTATGTTGGGAAGAGGAGAACTAAACATGTCTTGAGTAGTAAAGCTGGAGTTGGGTCTGTGCCAAATTTTGGACCCAGTGGAGTTGCTAGAGGGTTAGGTATAGGAGTTGGGCCTCATAATGCACAAAATACTACCGAACTGGGTCAAGATGGAAGTGGGTTTGTAGGAGCTGATCCAATAGGCCCAAATAGTAGTAGTGAGTCTGAAGAGGACATCATGTATGACTATGCATCTGAAGATATGCACACTCCTATTTCATCAGAGGATGAGAAGGGTGTAGTGGGTCCTGATTTCAATTAAGGGAATGACTATAGAGAGGTAAGGTTTGAACTTGGAATGCGGTTTGCTACCATGAAAAGGTTTAAGATGGCTCTAAATAATGTCTTTGTATGAGAAGGCAAGGATTGTATGTATCTAGAGAATGAAAAAGAGAGTAAGGGCTAGATGTGCAAAGCCAACTTTTTTCTTGGTTGATTTATGTTGCCAGAAACTATGCAACCATGGCATATAAGGTGAAGACATTTCACAATGAACGCACATGTGGTAGGGACTACGGGTGTAACTTGGCTGATAGGAGTTAGGTTATAGATAAGTTGGTGAAGTGATTGGCAACTCAACCAAAATTGACTCTGAGAAAAGAATTAGAGTATCTGAAAGTTGATTACAATGTGCAAGTACATCCAAAGATGATCAGTAGAGCCATGAAGGTTTCAAGGGAGACTGTGGTGGGTAATGAGAAGGCTTAGTTTGAAAAGCTTCGGGACTATTTAATGGAATTGCACTGGAGCAATTTAGGGAGCACTGCTGTCATGGATGTGAATCCACAACCACAAGGGCCACCTTTATTTGAGAGACTCTATGTTTATTTAGATGCATGCAGAAAGGGTTTTAAATCTGGTTGTAGGCCCTTGATAGGCTTGGATGGATGTCATCTTAAGGAATACTATGGGGGCCAGCTTCTTTGTGCTGTTTCACAAGATGCCAACAACCATTCATTTGCCATTGCCTATGTTGTAGCAAAAGCTGAGAATACTGCTAACTAGAGATGGTTCATATCTCGACTTGAGAAGGGCTTGGGCAATCACAAGTCCCATGGCTGGAACTTCATGTCTGATCAACAAAATGTGTCATTTGTCTTTGTTGTTTTCATTCAAATTTAGTTGTAGTATAATGTCCTTGTTTGTTCATTCAAATTTAGTTATAGTGTAATGTCCTTGTTTTTCTCAATTTTATTATTGCAGGAACTTGCTCGTGCTAAAGGATGTAATGCCATTTTCTCATCACAGAAATTGTGTACTGCACATCTATAAAAATTTTCAGCAGAAATGGAAGGACAAATAATTGAAGGGTCTTGTGTTCCAATGTTCAAGAAGCATAACACACATGCAATTCAAAAAGAATATGGAGAATTTTAAGAGTATCAATAATGTAGCTTGGGTATATCTTAATGCGATTAAACCTGCTGTATGGTGTAGGCCTTATTTCAGCCACTTTTTAAAAAATGACATCACCACCAATAATATGTGTGAGTTATGGAACTCGATAATAGTTGCTATTAGAGAAAAGCCAATCCTAACCATGTGCGAGAAGATTAGATGTACAATTATGAAGAAGATGGCAAACCATAAAAGAATCTTGGGGAGGCATACTGGGAGACTAGCACCTGCATAACAAAAGAGATTGGACTATTTCATAAAGCTTAGAAGCTGCAAGTGGAATGCGCAGTAGTGTGGGGATGATGCCAAGGTCTTGTTTGAGATCAAAAGGGGAAAACACAAGCTAAGAGTAAACCTGCAACAACATGCACATGCAACATGTGACAGCTCATAGGTGCTTACAAAATTAAATTGTGTTAATATTATTTGTAGTAGCTATACCCCACTTAACTTGATTTTGATTTTGATTTTTGTTGGTTGTTACTGATTACTAAGTTTAAATTGTGTTAATATTATTTGTAGTAACTATACCTCACTTAATTTGATTTTGATTTTGATTTTTATTGGTTGTTGCTGATTACTAAGTTTAAATTGTGTTAATATTATTTGCAGTAGTTATACCTCACTTAATTTAATTTTGATTTTGATTTTTGTTGGTTGTTGCTGATTACTAAGTTTGAATTGTGTTAATATTATTTTCAGTAACTGTACCTCACTTAATTTAATTTTGATTTTGATTTTTGTTAGTTGTTGCTGATTACTAAGTTTGAATTGTGTTAATATTATTTGTAGTAACTGTACGTCACTTAATTTGATTTTTATTTTGATTTTTGTTGGTTTATGCAAGTTACTAAGTTTAAATTTTGTTGATATTATGTGCAGTAGCTATATCTCACTCACCTTGATTTTGATTTTTGTTGGTTGTTGCTGGTAATTATTCAATGCAGGGATCCATTGTATGCATGCTATAGCTGTCATATCAAGATTAAGAGTGAGAGATACTGAAAATTTTGTAAATCCCTTTCTAACAATGGATGCAATAAGGAAGACTTACGATGAGTGTGTTAAGCCAGTCAATAGTAAAGAATATTGGAAACTCACTGATGCTCTAAAGTCTGACCCTCTTAGAATTGTGAGACCAACTGGATGTCCTAAGAAACGCAGAACTGAAGCACCTCAACCACCCCCGCTAGTTAGTGGTGATAAGGTGAGAAGAATTTTTCAGGTCACTTATAACAAATGCAGAGAGAAGGGACACTACTATAAAACGTGTAAGGGAGCACCAAATAGACCAAATTGGCAGCCTAAGAAGAAAAGGGCTAAATCTGTCACCAATGAGTTGGTAATGCACAATGGTGCTGAGGCTCTCCCATTAGCTGTTGCAGACCTGAATGCTCAAGAACAGGTACATGTGTGTATCTGTTAACAACTATTTGGATTTATGAGTCCTATTATAAAAATTGTTTGATGTCGATTTGGACTGATTATAACTTATTTAGGATTTATGTGTGCTAAATATTAATTGTTAGGAATTGATTTGGTCTAAACTAGAAATAGTTAGGCATTATAGTGTAAAACACAATCAAATATTTGTTGACCATTGTAATTTTGTAGCAGACTGCAATCAGCATTGGGCCCAATAACCAAAGTGTGGAAGGGATTCAGGCTTCTGTAAAAGACATAGTGGTAAGGCTCCTTGCATTATATGCATGAAATTTGTTAGGATTGAGTAATTAGTTAACCTTAGTCATTAATCACAGAACAAGATAAGAAAGAACAAGAAAAAGATGCCAAAGAGATCCAATGTTAAGCCTAAGAGGTTAATATCTCACAATAAGCTCTACAGACACAAGTGACACCATATATCTGTGTGTCACGAAAAATAAGGCTTATTTTATACCAAATTCATATGTCTGTAATTCTTATAGTGCATGCATTTTATTCTGATTGTTGTTTTCTTGTTTTGTTTGGCCAAAAGCCCATGAATGCACAAGTTAGTGAGAAAGCTTCGAACACTTTCTTTTCAGCAGTAGCTCCAAACACCCTAAACCCAGTTGAAAGATCTAATATTACAATACTATCAGTGCCAATTTTTGCTCAAATAAGGCCTGCACAATCCAAGTTTTGGCCCAAACAAAAGATTTTTAAGCCCCTTGCTCAAATCCCAAGGAATGTTGCTAACAACCCTCCCGAAACAACCTCACAACCTGGTGAAAGAGCACTTAATCCACATGGGCCACCAACAAACAATCCTAAAACAATTTTAAGTAAGATTATGGTAGTAGAAAGTATTATAACTTCCTCAAGGATGTTTAAGTTTATTCCAATTCTAGACACTTTTAAGGGAAAGAAGAATTAAGGATGTTGTTGGGCTCAAGATCTTAATTTGTCTTTGAGTTAATATGTTACATTTTGAAAGTTATTTGTCTTTTACATCGTATGTAATATTTTGGTTTATGCTCAATGGTTATTATTAGGATACAATTACAATGGTTTGGTTTACCATTGGCAAGTACTCTATGTTTGGCTACAGATCAGATTGCATTTCTTTTTATGAAACTGAAATTCACTTGTGTTATTTTGATATTTCTATATAATTTGCAATCTTCAATGTCAAATGCAATTTCTTGTAATTATTGCTTTCTCATATATGTATTACAATGTAGTTAGTCAACAATAAATAATTACATCATCACAACTTTTAAGCTAAACACAAGTCTTTCATTCATCAAAACTAAACTTAGACATTGCAATACAAAAACCATTATTCATATGTTTATTAATGCTTTAGTAATTTCAATTTTAAATTATAATATAATATCTCAACCATACAAATCACTAAAGAGGAAAGATCATGAAAATGTCACTGCAATTCTAAGCAACAATGTTGAAATGACTTTGCATTTACTATTGTTTGAAGCTGTGTTTAATGTCCTTCTTTGTTCCATCAACATCTCCAGTAATATTAGTCTTTATTTCATCATTTTCATCTGTTGTATCAATTCATTGGAACTTGAAACATCTATCTATAACATTTTTGCCATCAAAAGATGTCACATATTTATCCAGCCACGTCAAGAAATTGCAGTGAGGAACTTTTGTCTGAAAAAAAAAATCCTTGAGAATGTGAAAAGAAAACAACTCACTTATTTCAGCAACATTGACAACTAATTACCTTAAAATATGAACACTTACAAAAAGCCTGCTTGGGGTTGTTCTTGGTGGTAGATTCAAACAAGATGGCATACATTCCACAATTACAAGTAGGTGCTATAAATTTCTTCTTCTTCTTAGTGGTCGCTCTTCTAAAGCTCCCGGTAGAACCCATCATCGCACTTAGATTCTCGTTATGCTCTTGGTGTTCCATTTAAACTCTGCTTCGTGATGAAGACCCTATGTATTCACCAGGAATAAAATGGAGAACTCAATATGCCCACATAACAACAAAGAACAAAAACCCCAATAACTTAAATGTTGACATTTCTAAACCTGAACAACACGATGTCGTTTTGGCTACTCTGCAAGGGTTGATAAGTCCCGAAATTGGATGCACAATATACACATGAACTAGTCACTGGCACGTTAATAATCCACTCTTTGTCTTTCGGTTCCAGGAATCGCGATGGGTACTTCTAATAGAAGTTGAAGGTCGATTTGTTAATTTCAAATTCTGAAAATGCACTTTGTCCATAACCCAAATGGTTAGGGATCAAAATTGACATTTACTCGAGTCTTTTATAAATATTTCAAACCAATTTTACTATAATAATTATGTAAATATTTTTGTTTTTCTTATAAAAAGCTCACCTAAATAATCCTGGCTGAAGAATTATTCAATTAATCTAAATACTAAAGCTAATTTTGAATATATTATTAAGAATTAGTTTAAATGGAATTAATTTGACCAAAATTTCTCTAAATATCAAATTACTAATTAAGAATCAAAATACTTATATCGCAATCAATTTTATCACAAAAACATTATTCGTATATTAAAATTAATTATTAAAATCAATAATTAATATATTTATATAATATATATATATATAATTTAATTTATTTTTAATATTTATTTATATTTTAATATATATTTTCTATTAATAACTAATTTTAGTCACTGATATTAATTTACGAGTAACATAATTGATCCGGTCATGTTGGTGCCACTACGTCGCAATTGACTTAGCTTTCCTTATTAATTAGTCCATAAATTTCCTTCTGCAAGTACGTGCAAAAAGACAAACTAAATAAAGAAAGAAAGAAAAAAAAAAAGAAAGGAGGAATCGTGGGTGAATGTCCTTTAAATCTTTAAATCTTTAATCACTTTTAAAAATAATGAAGATGCTCTGTCCTTCTTCCATGCATCGATGGAAGCTGTCTTCGGTTGGTAATGCATCATAATCCAATATAATTATAAAGTCATCCTACTATGCTAATTCAATTCCTACATATATAAAGAATATAGATAACCACCCTTATACAGGGATAGATGGTCAACTTCAACAACAAAAGCTAAAGCTTTTCGATCTTTTTCTTTTTTTTTTCTTCCCTACTCTTTATACTTTAATTCTTTTTAATTTTGATTGTATCTAAATCTTATGGTCAATAATCAGCTAATTCAATATGAAATTTGTGATCATCATTCCTCTCATTATTTTTTTTTCTAATGGAACTGATTTTTTAATTAAGTTTTAATAATCAAGTCAACAATATCTTTTTTATTTTTTTTTCTTTTTTTATTGGCTGATATTTTTTTTTTAATTTTCTTAGACTATATTTTATTACCTTTTTCAAAATTTAAAATTCAAACTAAAAAGTCAATATTAATCTGAGTGATAAACAATTCAAATTAGCTTAAGTAAGTTTCAAATTCGAAATTTAGGTAGCGTTTGGTTGAGAGATAGAGACTAAAAGACTGAGATTGAGACACAGAGACTCAGAGACAGAGACTGAAATAAATCTCAGTATTCTGTTTGGTGCAAAGTAAAAGACAGAAATTGAAATAAGAATAAAACTCTAATTTAATTTGTACAAAAAGTAAAATTGGAATTAATTAATTAAAATGAGGGTATTTTAGGTATAAAATGTTATTAAAGTTTTAGTTTTCGTCTCTAAAAATTTTAGTTTCCAATGTCCCCATTTTTTGGAGATACTGAAATACTGAAATTTTAGGGACAGAAACAAAAATTTTAGTACCAGTCTCTGAACCAACAAATATAATATTGAGTCTCAATTTCACGGTCTTTGTCCCAATACCTCAAAACAAACGCTATCTTAATGTATGTAAGTATTTCTGTTAAAACTTAACAAACTCACCTAATACAATTAAGCGTGTGATGTCGAGTGTATGTAACTATCTTTGTTAGGAGACTCACCTACCATAACTAAATGTGCAATCTGGATTGGATTCGAATTAGTCGGAACAAAGTTCTGAATATTGGACGATGGACAAAAAACAAAATCTAGACCTAAAAAAAATTTTAACAAAATCTTATCTCCCTAGACTAACTCAATGTTAGTCCATATATAATTTTTCGTTTCTTTTAAAATATATAATTCTTTTTAAAACTTTTCTTTTTCTATTTTTTTAATTTTGATTTCTGAACTTTTGTTTGTCAATTACTGTTAATTAGAAATATAAAGTTAATTAAAAGGATAATTGGAAAAAAGCAACAATAACAAGTTAACGACACCATCTTTAGGTAATGGTGGCGCCTTGGCCATTATTGGCTACGCTCCTTTCAAACAATTAGCCCTCCATATGAAAAGAAACTGTTTTAAATATTTATGTTAGTGTTTTAAATTAAAGTATTCAAAACTTTAGCAAAAAGTTTGAGAGTTTGAGTTTCAAAATTTTACTAATTGAACGAAAAATCTTTTCCTCTATTTATACAATAAACCTTCAAGGTTGTGCTTATAATCTGTTAAAGAAAAATTCTAAGTGATTAATATTTTATTTTTATCTTACATTTCTATCAATGTTAACCAATAATTTTTCTTTTTCTAACAGTAAAATTAGTCTTCTAACATTTTTTATTCAGTAAACGACTATGTTTGAGGCTCATCATTAAACCATTTTTTACTAAGAAACGAATGCTGCATTCTTTATTAATTAAATAAATCTTAACTTTTTATGTGTTGTAATTTATATTAGTGGTTCAAATTTAAAAGGATAATCTACTAATTAGGTTGACCACTTTTTTAGTAAGATTATTAAAAAAAATAAAAACTCAAAATCTATTAATGAATGTTAAGGACTAATACTTTTAGTGTAAAAGTTGATTAATGCTAATAATTCAAATATAAGGTGTAAATAAAAAATATTAATAATTTAATATTTCTCTTTGTTTATTACTTCTAACAAGAAGTCATTTACAAAAAAAAAAAAATATTATATTCCCTAGCTATTCTTTACGAAATGCATTATTATTTGTTTGAGTTTCATTATAAATTTATTTTTCATCTAATTTTTCGATTTGACCCAGATCATTTTCTACATTGTTTAAAATTCGAGGAAAATTCTATTTTAAGTTTTCAGAATTTGAAACAACTCAAATGAAGGCTCAATTTGATTTAGATGCAGCATTAATTTAAATCATATTGATAATGACGTAAGTCACAACATAACATGACTAAGTTATTTAACTAAGGGCCCCTTCCTAAACACTATCAATGAAAAGCATGCCCAAACTTGTTGACATTCAAAAATTTTATTTTACGATTAATAACTTTTCATTTATAATAATATAAACAAACATTCAAAATTCGTATTAATATTTCCTGTTAGAAACAAGAGACTGAGAGAGTAATCTGAAAGGTGTATTATTGAGTTGTTATCGAAAGTACAATATACAAGAGGTATTTATAGCTGCTAAATGAATCAGAGTAATAAAGGCATAGAATCCTATAATTAATATACAGATATACTACATAAATATAGACGATACTAATTGATCCTAATTGATGCTAATGATTCTCTAACATCCCCCTCAAACTCAAGTGGGAGCTAAGGATACCAACTTGAGTTTGGATAACAAAGTCCGAAAGCGAGTCGAGTGATGAGCTTTCGTGAAGATATCAGCAGTCTGATCCAGTGTCCCAACGGCAATGAGACGAACAGCATCAATAAGGATACGTTGTCGAACAAAGTGACAATCAATCTCAATGTGTTTGGTGCGTTCATGAAACACATCATTATGGGCAATCTGAATAGCACTGCAGTTATCACAAAAAACATCAGTAGGAGACGACTGAGGAGCACCCAAATCTTCGAGAAGCCAACGAACCGAGATAACCTCAGCAGTGGTGTCAGCGAGGGCACGGTACTCAGCTTCTGTGCTTGAGCGAGCAGTGAATGTTTGCTTCTTAGCACGCCAAGAGATGATAGCGTCGCCAAGAAACAAACAGTAACCAGTAGTAGAACGACGATCAGTGGGATCACCAGCCCAATCAGCATCAGAGTATGCCTGAAGGGTCAAAGAGGAATGGGCAGAAAAATGAAGGCCATGAAATAGAGTGCCTTTGACATACCGAAGAATGCGAAGAACTGCCGCATAGTGAGTAGTACGAGGAGCTGACAAGAACTGGCTGAGGACATGAACCGGATAGGCAATGTCTGGTCGGGTGACAGTCAAGTAGACGAGACCTCCAACTAACTGGCGATAAAGTGTCGGATTATCCAAAACAGTGCCATCCATAGGGGTAAATCGAACATTAGGCTCAAGAGGAGTAGACTCAGTGCGACTATCTGTAATCCCAGCGCGAGCAAGAAGATCTGAAGCATACTTAGCCTGAGAGAGATAGATGCCATCATCGGTGGAGATGACCTCAAGACCAAGAAAATACCTGAGAGAACCAAGATCTTTCATCTCAAAGGTACGGTGAAGTGAGGCCTTGAGAGCAGAGATACCATCAACATCATCCCCAGTGATTATCATGTCATCAACATACAAAAGTAGAAGAACAACTCCACGTTCGCTTTTACGAATGAAGAGCGCATTCTCATGAGGGCTAGAAGTAAAACCAAGACTGCATATGGTAGTGCTGAACTTGTCAAACCATTCACGAGGAGCTTGCTTAAGTCCATAAAGTGCCTTGCGAAGGAGACAAACCTTATCAGAAGGACAAGGATATCCCGGAGGTGGTTTCATATAGACTGTCTTTTTCAAATCCCCATTAAGAAATGCATTCTTCACATCCATCTGACTGAGAGACCATATTTTAACCGCGGCAATGGCAAGAAGAGCTCGAACAGACGTAAGGCGAGCGACAGGGGCAAAAGTCTCTTCATAATCAATACCATACTCTTGCGTACAACCTTGAGCAACCAAGCGGGCCTTATAACGGTCAATAGAGCCATCAGAGCGAGTCTTGATCTTGTATACCCATCTACTGCCCACAACTTCCTGATCAGAAGGAGGATCAACCAAATCCCAAGTGTGTGCTTTTTTAAGTGCCTGTAATTCTTCTTGCATTGCTTGTTGCCAATTTGGGTTTGAGGAGGCTTCTCTGAATGTCTTAGGTTCATGTTGATGAAGAATAGTAGAAAAGCAATGGTAATCAAGAAGATAAGGAGGTGGATTCCTTACTCTAGAAGAACGAGCGGGAGGAGGAGGCATGACGGTAGGAGCAGGATCATCGTCCAGTCTGGAATCATCGGGAGATGGAGAAGGCGGAGGAACAGGAGGCTGTGGAGGGTCACTCGAGATAGAACCTGTAGAATCATCACTAGGAAAAAGATCAACATTGGGGTTAGTAAACAAAGGTGACTGAGTAGTAGGAATCGACTCAAAGGATGAGAACCGAGAAAACATGTGGTGCTCCCAAAAGACAACATGACGAGATATACGAATACGTTTAGAAAGAGGATCCCAACAACGATAACCCTTGTGTTCAGTGCCATAACCAAGAAAACAACACATACGAGCCCGAGGTTCAAGTTTACTATGTTCATGAGGCTGAAGAAGAACAAAACATACACAACCGAAAACTCGAAGAGAACTGTAATCTGGGGGTATGAAAAAGACGCTCAAAGGGAGTAACATTACCAAGAACAGAAGAAGGGAGTCTATTGATAACATGAACAGCAGTAAGAACAGCTTCACCCCAAGTACGCTCAGGACACGAAGAGGAAAGGAGCATTGCACGGACGGAGTCAAGAATGTGACGGTGTTTGCGTTCAGCTCTACCATTTTGTTGAGACGTACCAGGACAAGAAAATTCAGACAGAGTACCCTGTTCTGCAAGAAAGGCTAAGAGTTTGGAATCACGGTATTCCATAGCATTATCACGTCGGAAAACCCTAATGGCCTTGGAAAACTGAGTTTTAATCATAGTAGCAAAGTTGATATAGATCTGAGGTAACTCATGGCGATTAGTCATCAAATAAACCCAAGTAAAACGGGAATAATCATCAATGAAAATAACAAAGTATCGAGCTCCGCCCATAGAGACAGTGGGAGCGGGGCCCAAACATCAGAGTGAATGAGATCAAAAGGAGAGCAAGCAAGAGATGAATTATTGTGAAAAGATAAAGCAGGTTGTTTGGCAGTTTGGCAAGAAATGCAGTCAAAAGATTCATTCGGAACCTGACCTAAAACACCCTGAGATACAAGAGGACGCAGTTTTCCTAAGGAGGTGTGGGCAAGACGTTGATGCCATAAGTGAAGGGTAGAGGGAGAAGAAGCAGCACAGAGATTTGGTACAGGAGGAATATGAAGACTTTCGAGTTCAAACAACCTTCCGACCTTACGTCCAGTCCCGATGATCTGTCCCGTCCGAGGATCCTGTACACGACAACCAGAAACAGAAAAGGTGACGTCAAAACCCAGATCAACAAGTTGACCAACAGAAATAAGATTGAAGTTTAATTTGGGAATGTAGTAAGTATCAGGAAGATTAAGAGATGACTGAGATATAGAACCCTTGTGTGTTGCATGCAAGAGGGAGCCATTTGCAGTATTGACAGAAGGTCCATGTGTAGTTGCAGACATGGACAAGAAAATATTACGCAACGGAGACATGTGATTAAAGCAACCCGAGTCAAAGTACCATTTAGAAGTACCTGGAGGGCTCGATAAAGCAGCAGGGGTATTACCAGAAACAGAGAGAAGACGCTGTAGAAGAGATGCAATATCAGATAGAGAGACAGTGGTAGGTTCAGTAGTAGCAGCAACAGCAGAAGCAGGCGCAGGACGTGGTGGACGAGTAGGACAGGTAGTAAGCAAATGTCCCGAGAGCTTGCAATAACGGCAGAACAACTGTGAACAATGGTAGCTAATATGCCCTTTCTGGTGGCATGTGCGACATTCAACAGAGGGACAGCTAGAGAACGGGTGCCCGAAACGGTTACAGTTGCGACAGAAGGCCCCCTTTCTGTCTGTGGTAGCAAAAACATCTGATTTTTCCATAAAAGTAGTCATAGAGAACAAGGAGAGGAGAGAAAAACTACAATTTCGGAGCAGAAAATGAGGAAACGGATGGCAAAATCGGAAAGAGCTCACCAAAAAACCTTAGGGAGGGTCCCACTTGTCTGCCACGTCAACGCCACATCAGCGATGTGTCAGCGCCACGTCAGCGATGCGTCAGCGCCACGTCAGCGAGCGACGACACGTGGCAGCACCGGATAGGCGGAAGGGGGGCACGCTGGCGCACAGGTGGCACGCGGGTCAAGGGAGGGTCGGGTCGGGTCGTCGCGGGTCAGGGTTGCCAACCAGCTTACCGGGTGACACGTGGACGCTCCAGGGACGTCCGATCTGAACGAAGATCCAACGGCTGCTGAAGCTTCTGGATGAGAAAAAATGGTGGTGGACAGCGATGTTCTGACGGCGCGTGGGGGCGCGTGCGGTGCTCTTTGGCGGCAATCTCGGTGGCGTTGGAAAGCTGACGGAGAGAAGAACACGATGATGCTGGAGGTGACAAACCAAAGCGTCGGAAACAGCTCGAAAATTGCGATCAAAGAGGCACGAGTGGCAGCGGGAGGGAAGATCAAACTGGTCGTGGCAGCGACTTTCGGTGGCGCGTAGAGGCGCGTCCGGAGGTGGATAGCGACGGTTCTGGTTGCGTTGGAATCACGGCGACAAGACGAACAAGATGGTTATGGGGGTGACGAACCAAAGCGTCAAAAAGAGAACAAAAAAGGAGGCCAAAGAACACTGCCGACAAGGAAAAACAAAGGGGCTATGAACTAATATTCATCGGAAAAAAAAAGACCTAAGCTCTTGATACCATGTTAGAAACAAGAGACTGAGAGAGTAATCTGAAAGGTGTATTATTGAGTTGTTATCGAAAGTACAATATACAAGAGGTATTTATAGCTGCTAAATGAATCAGAGTAATAAAGGCATAGAATCCTATAATTAATATACAGATATACTACATAAATATAGACGATACTAATTGATCCTAATTGATGCTAATGATTCTCTAACATTTCCCATCATACAACATAATGACATAATTAATTAGTTTAATAAAAAATTAATTATTTTACATCTTTATAATCTAATTTTGACAACAGGTTGACACCCTCTATGCTTGATTTAGGTCATGTGATTATATAAGTGAGGAATCCAAAAATTTTAAGCAGTGAGAATAAATATGTATGTAGAATATAAAAATAACAAAAAATTTTATAAATATATTATTAAAGCATATAAGAATAAATAACATAAAAATATTAAATATTAAATCATGTCTTATTTATTCATTATAAATATTGATATACTGATAAATAATAGTGATTATTAATTCACCTTTTTATAAATTTAAATATATAATAATAATAAATAAAATTAATTAAGATGTTAAATAGATTATTTTTTAATTAATAATAAAAGTGAAATATATTTTTTATGAATTATGGATGATGATAAATGATATTTTAAGAAAAAAATTATGTACTAAATCTCTCATATTCTCGTTATATATTTTATAAATTATTTAATAATTATTCAATCATTTAATAAAAAATTAAAAATTAATTTAAATAATAATAATAAATTTTATTAACTAGATGGATAAAAGTATAAAATATGTTATTATTTTAATTAATTTTCAAATAATTTTTTAATTTAATTTATATTTGAGAATTAATTATCAAAATACATGTTGAATACGAAATTTTTAAATTTATTAATAAATATTAAAGTTGAGTAGAAAAAATTAAAGGATATAAATTTTAGCTAAATAAATTCATTAATTAGATAATTCTACAATCATATTTTATTTTTTATTAGACTTTTAGCTATAAACTAGAATTTAATTTTAATGTACTGACAGTATAAAATATTTTATATAATTGTCTAATTATGTTTATTCTTTTAGATGATTATTTATTTATAGAAAGCAATTAATATAAAAAATATTTATTTTTTATAATATGGTGTTACGTAATTAAATATACATATAAAACTACTTTATATTAATATTATATCAAAATTTAATTTTAAAAATTAAAAAAATATAAAATAAATATTTTAACACAAAATTTAATAAATATTTTTTAACATGAAAATAAATATAATTTTTAATAAAGACATATATATATATATGTTTACATTTTTTTAAAATGCTAGTAGAGGCACTTGCCCCCACAAGCTGCTACATAAATCCGTCCCTGTATTATCGGCTGCGTTTGTTTATAGAGATAGGAGACTGGAACAGGGATGCAAAATCGTGTTTGACAGAGAAAATATGGATAGAGATATTGTGTTCAGAGATATTGAATTAGTATAATTTATGTCCATCCTGATAGGAAGGACATGAAGACATTAATAAGGGACAAAACTTATTTTTCTTTTTTTTTTCATTATTTTTGTTAATTTTTTATAATTACATTTTTTATTATTATATTTTTATCTCAATTTTTTTGAATAAAAAAATAAGAATAAATTAAATTTTTATAATTTATTTTAATTTATCACTAAATAAAATACAAGAACACAAAATTTTATATCTTTATCTATGTGTATCTTATCCTATCCTATCTTTAATGTCTTGTTTTATCTATTCTCTGAAACAAACGCAATTTATGTAGACCAATAATCTCATGATAACAGTGTTAATTACCCACTTATTATTGCGCCATCTAAGGAATCCATTGTGTTGATAAAGTGCTCTAAGGGCCATAAAACGCACTATAACTTAAGTGGTTTTTTTTTTTCACAATATTTTTCAATTTCATAAATTAAAGATTAATTTATTGTAGATTAAATTTTTAAAAAAAATATTTATCATTAATCAATAAATTATTATATATAAAAAATAAAAATTAAATTCTCTGATATTTATTTCAACAAATAAGTAAAATAAGCACTCAACTCATTAAAGTTGGTTATATTACAACTGAGTTGTTTTGCTTAAAGTTTAAGGAAGTTGAATTTGTTAGATTACACTATAATGCCTTCATTTCTGAATCAATTTTCTCCAAATATGATTACTAGTTACTAGGTACTACTGTGATTGGAAAAACATCAAAGCATGTTGCCCAAAATTTTAAGCTATGAAAAAGTTTCCTTGATCACTCACTATTCTAAGAGTCTCTCTGGAAGATATTTAGAAACAGGGGATACTGATTAGTGAAACAATTTTTGCAATATGGGTTGGAATATTCATTCCCTATGGGAAGAAAATATACTAACATATTTATGAAATTTTAAATTAGGCTAAATTAAATAAATTAAATTTTATTAATAAAATTTAAATTCCATAGTATTTCAATCAAAACAAAATAGATTATTAAAAAATCACAAAGTTTTTCCATGGAATTAAAAATCCATTGTTTCCTTGTGATGAAACAACACAAATTTATACATCACTCTCACTTGCCGCACCTATCATCTATTGCCCTTAAATCTCAATCCCCCTAACAAACATTATAGATTTACACTCATAATCTCTCTCTCTCTCTGTACACATTAACCACCTTTTCTTTATTTGAAGGTGAAAAAGAAACCTTAACAAAAATATCATTAATCCCCCTCCTCCCCTTCCCTAACTAAAAATAACAAAATAAACCATATTTAATTAATTTCTACAACATAACACGTGCAATTTGAGTGTAGCCCCTTTCATCATCTGTATGCTGACTTGCTTTGATTTGTTCAGCACATCTTAGTGTTCTTTCGATGTGGTACCCTCCTCCAATGCTAACTTCTCTCTCTAAATGGCAACAATAGCTCTCAAACACACTCACATTCACATGCAATTTGAACCCCATCAAGAACAAGAACTCTACCTCCAATTTATTCAATTCATTTGTTGTCAATCCACCCACTCTTGCGAAATATGAATTCCTATAGTTCCTGTTCAAAATCAACAATAAATTTAGTTAATTAATTAATTAATTAATTAATTAATAATAATAATCATACTGATTGGGAAGCAGGAAAAGGAAAAATTTTACACATTATGTATTTGTCATACATCATATTCATTAACAACAACATTCCCCAAAAAAACTTGGCCACCTAATTAAACTGTCCATTTCCTTAGTAGTTAAACAAGTATTGTCAATGATTGAGACTGGAAATAAAACAAACTTCTTGTCTCAAATCAACAAATCCTTTACCAAATAATTAATTATTATCATTAATAAAAAAATTAAATTTAAAAAACATCATCCAACACTACTTTTCAGCAAAAAATTCTCGTATTGCCTGAAATTTAATTCGACTTTTTTCTACTCTGAATAGAAAAGAATTGGATTAAATTTCACCGAATTAAAAAAAATTAATAAATATACTTTAAATCAATACAATATTATTAATATTTTTAAAAATTATATAGATAAATAAAACATAATAAAACTTTTAAATGTATCTAAAATATTGGTATTTCAATAATTTTAATCATTGATTTTAGTTATAAAAAATATATATAATATATATTAATTAAAATCAATCATTAAAATCATCGAAACACTGATGTTCCAAGTATATTCGAAAATTTTTCTTTTGAAGAAGGAGATGAAAGTACTTACATGTCCTCCACATACTTGGAAGCCATCATGATAGTTGTTATGAGGAGCCTATGAACATTCCTTGCATTGATCCTAAAGCTAGGGTTGTTCTGACAAAATCTATCAATGTAAACATATGCAACAACATAAACAGAGGGTCCTGCCCTTGTGTACCTAAAGATCCTCTCCAAATAGGATTGGATTGTCATGTCAGGGATCTCTCTGCAATCAAATATATTTGTGTTCTTCGATTTCGACGACAAAATAAAAGTCGAAGCAGAAGGAGGAGACGCATAAGAAGAAGAAGAACTGCTATAGTTCTTCACAATTCTTTGTGTCCTTGCCATGCTTCTCTCAATGAGTGAAGCAAGAACATTGATCACTAATGGGGTGTTGGAATCTTCTTGGTATGAATAAGAGTACAAGTCATAGCGCAATTTCCTTGGTGAAATTATCAAAGAAGAAGAAGAAGAATAAGCCATTGAGAGAAAGAAGGAAGAAATTAAATAAAAGAGATGTTCCTTTTTTTTCTTTCTTGTAGAAGAAGAAGAAGAATTTGAAAGGGATTGGTGTAAAGCTTGAAGTGGTGTTTGTTGTTTGTGTTGTTAAGAAATAAGGACTAATAATAAGTAATAATGTGAATGAGAAGGTTTAAGAATTGGGGTTTTATATACTAAAGAGAGTGATGAAGAAAGAACTTTGGGGATTGGGATTTGGAGAGAGTGAATAAAGAAATGGAAAAAATTAAAAATTAATAGCAATTTGGTTTATGTGACTTTTGGAATTTTTTGGATGGTGGGTGGAAGCTTGATAAGTAAAAAAAAAAAAAAAAAATATATATAAAGAATGAGAGATGAAAACTTTATAATAAGATATGAGTGCCTCCAGTTTGTGATGGCAAAGTACAAACATCTCCAGCTAAGCTTTCTCTAAAAAATGCATAAAATAATAATGAGGCATTTTGTTTTTTATTTTATTTTATTTTTTATTTTTTATTTTCATATAAATTTAGCAATGTGGCAATCTTTCTGTGTTTCGATGAAATTGCTTTCCCCGCCGACAGTATGGTGAAGGGTATTAATGGAAAAGTGGGAAATAGAAGAGATTAGAGATAAATGCACATACATAGTTGGTAGGTTATTGGGTGGGTGTTTGGGCCTACAAAATTAAAGAACTTTCAAATCGTATCACAATATTTAATTTTCTTTTGCAAATTATTGCATAAATATCTCAACAAATGACCTAAAGCTACTTCGGAGATTTTACATAACTATTAAACAGACTCACTTTATTCAAGTCAAATTAATTGAAATTTATTAGACATTGAAAATTGATGATTTATAACAAAATAAAAATATGTATTTACTAAAAAAAATATTAAAGCTTCAATAATGTCTCTAGCTAAAAAACTAAAAAATAAATAAATATGTATTTTATAAAAACAAAACAAATTATTTAATCATGAATTTTATTAAATAAGATCTCATATTTAATTTTGTTTCTTATGGATGAAAAAAAAATTGCTAAGATAACTATAATACATCTGTTCTCGACTCAAATAAAATTACCTGTGTTTGCCTGTTGTGATACGGTTCATTGGCAATTTGAAGAATATATATGCCGATAAACTCTTGAAGATTTTCATTACGAAATCTTATAGGTTTTCCTAAAAAAAATTAACTATTAAATAGATATTTTAATAACTACTAATATTAGACATATTTGGTCTTCTTGTGATCTTCTATCAATTTTATGATAACTTTGCACATATATTTTTAGATAAATTCTATGGTGTTTATTATTTAGTGTTTAATTTTTGTTTAATTTTTTTATAGAAAATTTGAAATGTTCATTTTTTATTTTTTTTAATAAATTAGGTATAATTTTTTAGGTATCATAGCAATTACTATATTTTTATATGATATGTCTATTTTGTGACATGTTACATGTGCATAACATGCGTGCATTTGTTACAGAATTGACTTAATATTAATACTGAAAAATATATTTATTAGTAGACGAAAAATATTAGGTGAACATATTATTTTTGTTATCAAATTTAATTAATTTTTTTTCTTTTTTTATGTATTTCCTCCGTTTTCTTTAAATAATCTTTATTATGTTAATAAATTATTAGACTAATTTTTAATTAAATTTAATTATAAAAATAATTTAGTTACGTAGCATCACCAATACTTAATAATTTGAAAACAAAAGAAAAGATACATTTATCAACATATTAATAAAATAAAAAAAATTTGTAAATTAACCATTTAATAAGATCAGCTTTGGTAATATAATAGAATTACACAATGCATGATATAAATATTGAAAAAATTTTAAGTATATAAAAAATATCGATATTTTAATTATTTATATATATTTTTTATAATTTAGATTAAAGGTTAAAATAACTGAAATACCGATTTACATTTCAAATTTTTCTGTAAGTATTTGAGTGTTGACTCTTGCTTTGGAGATTTGTGCAAATCACAAGTCCCAATGGGAGTGTGAGTACTGAAGTAGTGGTACTGGTACAGCTCTTAACTCTATAACAAGAGTGTTCATGATGATATCATACTAACACACACGTGCAATGCCCTTCCTTCATAACCTAAGATCCACGTGCACTTTCTTTGTACTCTTCTTCTTTGTTCTTTCCTCTTGCCTTCCTTGGTTGAAAACCCTAGAGGATTCTAGTTTCTATGTAATAAGTTATTGTTTGTTACATGGAAGAAGATGTACAACTTAACCTTGATATATTTTAATTAAGAATTGGAATTAATTAATGGAATTGAACCCCACAAGAAAGTTCTAACTAGCTAGTAACTAATGAGAGGGATCGGAGATTGACCCAATTTTGAGGTTTTAATTCTTGCAATATAATAATATGAAATCTCTCTAGTATATTAATCAATGATGAGGAACACTGATAATTAAGCTTTAGGTAGCTAGGTATAGCAAAGAAAGATGGGCAGGTTCATTTGAACAATATTTTTGAAAGTATAAGATATTTTGTTGAAATTATTAATGACCGGATACAAGTTAATAATGAGTAATTTTGGTAATTTATTGATTTATATTTCAGTACATTACAAGAAAAACTAATTAACTTTAGTAATAAATTTTTAGTGATAGATTGTAGTTATTTTTTCTTTTACTTAATTTATATTTTGTGACAATTATGTATTTTTGTTATTATTAATATATGTTATAATAATAAATTATAAAATTTGTATAACCATTAAAAAAGTATTTTTTGGTGATTGTTATAAGTGTCACTAAAATTTTTTAGAAACAAAGTATAAAATGATTATTTATTAACGACTATTTTTATTATCGTTAAAGACAAAATAAAGTGTCGCTAAAAAAACCACTAATGTACAAAACACATTTTTTGTTATTATTCATTTTTTACTTAGTTGACACTAAGAAAGAGTAGATATTCTCAAACAGATCAGTCAAACCATATCTTCTTTTTTTTCTTTTTTTTTTTCAACTTTTAACACAACTATATCTAATATATAAATTAACTAAAAAATAATAATGTGTTAGAGCCCCTCCTAGAAAATCAGATACCCACCACTTGTTAGTGCTAATCATAAGGTTTGATGCAATAATCCAATAAAATCACATTTAAAAAATGAACTATAGAGAAAGGTGCAAAGGTACATTATTTTCCTTTAGGTAGCATGGCTTTGTACAAATTCTCACAGCCTTTTCATACAACTTGCAGCCTTATTGGAAATTAATATATAAAAGGATATATTGAAATTGAAATAATAATGATACTACTTGATAAAGTGTCTAATATATAAAATATAACACAATGCTAGGTTTATATATATAGTGATTTCATATCAAATTAGCATGGTTTGAATCTAATCATGTCCAATTAGTTAGTTTAATTTTAAGACGTGACAGATCAACCTATTGTGAATTTGATTCGATGTAGATATAGTACCATGCAATGAATTGGAGCATTATAAACAAAACAAAAAAAGGGATATATACAAAACAGGGGATTTTAATTATTAATAATGTTTAACAATTATTAGGCATTAGCTTTGACCAATTGTGCTAATTTATATCACTCTCTCAAAGAAAACCCTAAATAAGATATGCATCTATCAGATGTTGACGAAGCTAACATGCAAAGATCATAATTTGTTTTAATTAAGAAACATTCCATGAATATAAGATAGCACCCTTCCTTGATTGGCATTGCAACTAGAGCAATTAACATGGCACACAAAATGGAATAATTAATTATCTCTTTTTTTAAGAAAAAGGTTTATGGAAGTTATTTATAAAAGACAACAATTAGCTTGTGAAAAACATGTCTCTTATTTAGTTTGTTGTTGTGTTTAAAATGAAATATTTATTAACATCTGTTGGTTAACAGAAGGAAAATTTAGAGTATGATGAATAAATTAATTAAAGTATTTGTACATAGATTTTAAGGTATGATGAATAGACTAATTAATCTTACGTAGAGTGCTTTTATTAAAGGCAGATTAATCTCTGATAATATCCTAATTGTTTACGAGTGTATACATTACTTGAAGAACAGAAAAAAGGGACTCGAAATTAAAATGGCACTAAAATTAGATATGAGTAAGGCATATGATAGGGTGGAATGGCACTTTCTTTAGTTTATATTGGAGAAGTTTAGTTTTGACTCCCGGTAGATAATGTGGATTCGAGAATTAGTGACAACTGTTTCTTATTCTGTTATTGTGGAAGGAAAACCCTATAGTTTCTTCAAACCAAATAGAGGTGTTCGACAAGGAGATCCTCTATCTCTCTATCTTTTTCTTTTCTGTGCAGAAGGTCTCTTCTTCTTGCTACACAAGGCAGAACAAAACAGACTAATTCATGGTCTTCAGATATATAGGCGATGTCCCAAGGTCAACCAGGCCACCTTCTCGTTGCTGATGATTCCATCTTATTCTGTAAGTTTAATCCTAAAGCATGTTCAAGCATCCTGTATTTATTGAATTCTTATGGAAATATCAGTGACCAGAGGGTAAATCTTAATGAATCTACTGTATTGTTTAGCCACAACACTCCCTCCACTACTCGTACACTACTGGCTAACTTTATGAATATTAATCATATTGGGACTCAGGATAAATACCTTGGTTTGCCTTCTACAGTCTCTAAATCGAAAAATGCTTCTTTTAGTATGATTAAAGAGAAGGTTCGGAAAAGAATCCAAGGATGGAAGCGCAATCTTCTATCGTCAGGTGGTAGACACGTATTGCTTAAGGCAGTGGGAGAAGCTATTCCTATCTATACATTGTCTTGTTTCAAGTTGCCTGATGGTTTAATTTCGGAAATTCACTCTTTATTTTCTCAATTTTGGTGGGGACAAAAAGGTTCTGAAAGGCGGATGACTTGCATTAGTTGGGACACTATGACTCGCCCACGAAGAGAAGGAGGCATTGGATTTAAAGATCTCAGAATCCAAAATTTGGCGCTTTTAGGCAAACATTTTTGGCAACTCGTAACACAGCCTACTTCCCTATTATCCAAAATCCTAAGAGGTAAATACTTTAGTAATGGTAATGTTATAATGGCAGAAATTGGAGTCTTACCTTCTTGGGGATGGAGGAACATACTGGAAGGTCGAAAGATTGTTGAAAAATGTCTTAATTGGGTTGTGGGTATTGGAGAGAATATCCGAACCTTTGATGATCCTTGGCTACCTCCTCCGTATCCTTTAATGATTTCTAACATGCCAAATAGACAGGCTATTTTTGAGTTGGTTCCAAAAGTTAAAGATCTAATTACTGAAGATAGAAATTGGAATCAAAATCTCATTCAAGAATTATTTCCCTAAGACGTTGCAAACATGATTTTGTCAGTTAAAATTTAGTAGAGTAGGGACAAATTGCAATGGAATTTGAACAAATCCAAGCAATATGATACAATTTCAGGTTATAGAATTGGCTATTTATTTTACCATCCGCCTCTGGAGCTTTGCCCTAATTATATGCAGCAGAAAAAGCCGTGGATTGATCTATGGAAGTTGAACTTGCCTCACAAAATTAAGCTATTTATCTGGAAAGCTCTCCATGGCCGGCTTCCGGTGCTTGTTCAGATTCATCACCGCATCCCATCTATATCACCAATATGCCCCTGCTGTCATGAAGCAACAAAAATAATCACTCATTGTTTGATCGATTGCTCTAGAATTAAAGATGTATGGTCTCAAAGTTATCTTCGTGACTGTCTTCTCCCTCAGAGTCCTAACGACTTTTGGACATGGTGGACTGCATCAACAGAGATGCTTAACCCATTGAAGAATGTTGATCGTAATCCTCAATTGCTTGCCATCATTTGCTGGAAAGCTTGCAACTAGTTGATTTTTGAAGGTTTTACTTCAATGCCGTCTGCCATTTTACCAAGCTCTGTCAAGTTGCTCTGTAAAATCCAAAGAACTCACAATTTAAGTCGTCTTCTCCATGAGGTAAACTCTTAGTTTCATTCAATTTGATTTATCATTCTTTCTTCTTTAAGATTTTTCTTCGTTTTTCGACCACGCACCATTGGATGAATACCTTCAGTATAATATTTTTGGGAAATCCCCATCTTTTATTATGCTGTCCTGCTTTTATACATCTTTGTATTTCATTTTTTAATAATTAATGAAATATAACCTGCTATCTTTAGAAAAAGAAAAACAGAGAAAAAATTCATCCATACTTAATAGTATTTTTGAGTTTTAGAAGTACAAAAAATATTAAAATAACACGACTAAAATAATCTTTCAAACAGAATATAATTAGTTAATTTTTTTAATAATGAGAACTAACTAAAAATTTGAATACTTAAATATGTAAAACAGTGTCTACACATATTGTTACCCGTTGTTAACATTGCTGTGATTAGATAGATCACATGAAATGTGTAATCATAAAAATGTATGATTTCTAAAACGCGTATAAAAAATGCAACATGTAAAAAAAATCAACCATTAAATAAATTACTATATATTTATATATTTATGTATAAATATATATGTTATTTAATTAATTTTTAATATATATTTTATATAAATAATTAATTTAATGACTAATTTTTAATATACACCTAATATAATTGAGTTCACATATAAGAAGTTAACTTGGTTCGTTGTGGTCTATTTTTTGTTTTTAGTATTTATAAAAAATTTAAAAATAATTCTACTGTTTAATTTATATAAATTTTATTTCAAACGTTTGAAATAAGTTTGAATTACTCTTATATGTTAATTCTATCTATTAATGATGACAGTTCAATTAAGGATAATTTTGAAATAGAAATCATATACCAAAGACAAAAATGATTATACATTTTCGAATTAAAGATAATTTAAATCATATTAACATATATTAAGGCATAAGAAAGTTAAAATTTGTATTCCAAATATTATAGATATATAAAATTGATGATATAGTTAAATATTAGAAATATTTTTAATTTTTTATAAATATTAAAAATAAAAATACTTTATATTTAAAAAGATAGGCATGAATGTACCACTTAAATTAAATCAATGTCTTAACTACACAAGAAGTTAAACTTGGTTTATGGTGTATCATGATGGAAAAAGTGAGCAATGAACGTCTTTTCATGAAATTGAGATCTTCAATGTCATTGGAAGCATGGTAGTATGGTACATTCTTATTTATAGCACGGTTAAAGAGAGATGAATGTTTAAGGATACGGACAAAATTTATTTATTTTATTGTATAAATAAAATTCATCTTTCGTTGTATATATTTAGTATTTATTATTTTCTCTCTCTCTCTCCCCCTTTTTTTTATTTTATTAAAATTTTTGAAATAAATAAATAAAATTATTTCATAAAATACAAAAAATTTACTCCATAAAATATTCAAAAAGTGTATCATATGATTCATATTAATTTTCATTGTTCGATTAAGAATTTGAATCATCTAAATTTTAGATTTTCACTTTAGAGGATAAAGTGAGATATCTCATTATTAAATATTTTCTCTTTCATATTTTTTTTATCACATCTATAAAATAAATAGTAATAGATCATATTTTATCCTCTAAAATAAATTTTAAAATTTAAAAAATTCAAATCTTTCGATTATATTCTATGATCTGATCTACTACCGAGGACCTAGAATCAAGTGTATTCCAATTATGCTTGCCAGGAAGATAATAATAGAGTAATAAATATATCTAATTCTTTTTTTTAATTTAGATTTAATTTATCTTTTTCATTTATAAGTGTCATATTATTTTTTCTTTAAATGAAATATTTTTTCTATAAAAAAAAATAACACTCTTTATGTTAGCAACATCAGAGAGAAAACATGTTATGTAAAAAAAAAAAGAAAAAAAAATCAAATTTCATTTTTAGATTAATACATTAATAATGTGTTTCATGACTACATACACATACACACACAATGTAAACATAATATTATTATTTAGATCTCTTAGCACTAAATATTTTTTAATGACTATTTATATTTACGACAATAAGCAATTTTGATTCTTCTTTGAAGAAGACAATTTTTATTTTATAAAATTATGAATTTAATAGTTTTTCAAAAGAGTTATTTATTATTATTCTTTGTAATTTTTGTGGTTCAAATTAAGATAACATATTCGTAGTCGAATATAATAACTATCACTTTTAGCTGAATGTAAACAACTCGATTAATGAAAAGCAATTGAGAGGAAGTTATTATTCTTTGTAATTTTATAATCAAATAAGCAACCTACCTCGAACATGATCATTGAATTACTTTAATTTCCCAAGTTATGATGTTACTTGTCTTCCTTTAATTGGAGGTAAAAGTATTAATTGTCCCATTAACCCTTTAAAGGACAAGGTAAAAAACATCCAATCCATTTCCAAATCCTTGTTGGGTCCTACAAATCAATAAAAATATAAAAGAATATATGAAAAAAAAAAAGTCTCTCTCTTCCCTCTCTTTCTTCTTGCAAACAACAAAAGAAAGTTAAAGCAGCTAGTTGACTCAAATTAGAACACTTTGGACTATATATGAACATGACTCAAAAAATCAGGTATGTTCTTCAAATTTATTAAATGATCTAAAAGTTTAAGGGTACATATAAAGTACCCCAATATGAAAAAACAGTGAGAAATGGGCACCATTCCTTTGCAATAATAATTGAGACTTATGATTTCATTGTCTCCTACAAAAATAAAAAATCAATTAGTAATTCAGTATATCAACTTAACAAGTACAAAACTTAGGGAACCGACACACATAAAATCAAATTACTTATTATAAATCAATTGATGTAACAAAAGAACAAAATTGATGAAGATATGGAGGGGCATGAATCTGATTGTTAGATGGGTTATCAGGATTTTTGTGGCCACAAAATTAATGATAGCAGGCTTTAGTCCCATCCAATATCTATAAGTTTGTCCAATGAGACACAATCTTCAATCACTCAGAGGAAACAATAGGGTTAATTGGAAGTATCTTACTGAAGCTTCCTAGTACCTGCTCAGCCTTATTGTTTTGTATTTGGAATATGATGGTAAATTACTACAAAATGTACTAAAGTAATATTCAGGCCCTTATAAAAATAAATTTAAAATTAAAAAACTATCCAAATTCTAAAAAATAAGTATAACCATGATTAAATATGAAAAATATATTCTATTCCAAAAATTATATTTCGAAGGTTTTTTTTTTTCTAGTATTTCACTTGAGTTTTGGTAACTTCGACAGGTGTCAAATCAAGTTTGTATCAAGATTTCAGTTTGAAGAGCAGATACGACTCTTTTGAAAAAAGTAGGTTTGACCTGAAAATTTCTTAGTTTTTGTGTCAAAACAAACTGCATTAAAATACTAGTGGCAAATTATAGCAAATAAAAGGAAGTACGTAAAATAAATGAAAGCTTTAAGTAAATGAAAAAGTAAAATTGAAATTGAAAGAAATAAAAATAAAAATGAAATACTTAAACCAAAGAAATGAAAAGAAATGAAAAAAGGAAAAGAAAACAAAGAAAAATAAAATAAAAGTGAATTTCAGACACTCCCATGCACTTGTACTCTATGATCTTCTGTTGCGTTGCTGGAACTGGAAATTTTTGCAGAGTTTTGTGTGATGGTCTAGTATTTTCAATTGAAGTCCCAGAACTCTTCTGAATTTCTCCTATTTATAGACCATGAAGATAAACTTGCCATGGAGAATCTGGCCCATGGTCTTACTTCCTCCTTTTTCTCAGATCATGACCTTGTCTTGACCACGAAGAACCTTGACCCCCAAGTTTTGACACCCACGTCTTTCTTGGTCTTCAAGTCCCATGTTTTCTTCAGCTTGCTCCACAAATTTCACACCCATGTTCTCCACTCAACTTGAAGGTCGAGGAACAAGTTTTGATATTCAAGGAAAGATAATAACTGCTTTTCGACTTCGACGTTCCTGCACTATCTTTCTTTGACTTTGGCTTGCCCATCTCAACTTCTGTAGTCGAAACACTGCTTGTCGAAACAATTGGCAGTCAAAACGCCCTCTTGTCGAGGAAATCCACTTTTAGTATAGACAAATTGCCCCTTTAAAACTTGTTGTCTTGTTCAAAAATACAAGTTTTAATACTCCTCATGCCAGGTACATGCAACCTTTCCAAATTCTCAGAATTTGAAAGGACAATTACGCATAATTTAAAATGGTGTGCGCTTTTCTAGGAATACATAACGTTTCCTAGGCTTTATTGAGGTGTTCTTTGAATAGAGCACTCCTTACTCCATCATTACTTTTGATTTCTTTTTTAGTTACTCGCCAGACAACCATCACCAAAGTCGTTGCTGACCCACAACTAGTTGAGAAAAACTAGGATATTGATGAGGACGGAGCCCCTAAGAAAATAACTAAGCAAGAGGGAGGTCGAGGAAGAGGATGGTTGAGTGGTGCAACCCTTACCTCAAAAAAGCGTGATCCTATTGTTATTTTGATGGAAGCTAGACCACCAAAGAATCAGAAAAGTTCGACCTACAACCTCCTTAAAAGTATATACTTAATGATGTCTATCGCAACTGTTTTCACCTTGTACTTGTAATATTTTATTTTTTCTAATATATTGCAGTCGAAGCAATCCCGGAAAGGTACTTGCTGATATCGACAATCCTTCTGATTGAGAAGTGGATCAGCCAATTCATGTTGAAACAAAACTCCTTCAGTCTATTCATACTACTCAGACTGTTAGTCCATCTACTCCTGTTCCAATTCCGACTCAGAACCCATCATTGACAAAACATCTCATCCTTTGACATCTTTTCCTCTGGTACTTCTTTATCTTTTCTATGTCAAGTTTCTTTTGACTGTCACATGGTCTTTATATTTTTGTCCTTTTCAGATTCACTATATGCCTCTTCCTAGTGATATTAAAACTCACTAAGAATCTAGGCCTGCATATGGATTAGGATCAATTGCTGTAACTATCACTATTATTCCTGAATCTTCGACACAGAAATTTGTCGAACCGTCGACACAAAAATTCGTCGACGAAGACACAAAACCACCTTTTAATGTTCCTTCTCCAGAAGCTGGAGATTTGGATTTTAATGACATTGACTTTGACTTGGAACATATTCTATCTGAAGCTCGACAAGTTTATTCCTCTAAAGGAACTATGTGATTATCTTCTGGTCCAGAGTTGAGCATTGTTATCCCTCAAGCTGAGAAGTCGACTCAGGCAACGTCGACCAGAGAATAAGAGATCATAGAAGAAGCTACCTCTCCTGTGCCTATGGGTCCAGATTCTCAAGTTGCCGACAGGATCAACATTGTCCTTGATTACTTAAATCACTCTCTTGAGGATATCAACGATAATGCTGACCTAAAGGCTCGACTTACCGATGCGCTTGCTTTTCTCAATCAATGTATTTCATCCAACATACATTCAGCTGTTAGCTCATTTATTGAAGATGTTTACTCCCATCTTTCCAAAGTTCAAGATGCTGACCAAGAACTAAACAAGTCACTTGAGGTTTTAGCTGACTATGATACACAACTAAAAAAATATAAAACGGCTAAGTCTCAAGTCACTAAAATTTTGTCGGAGGGTCAAGCAAAGGAACGACAAATAGTGTCAAAAATTACAGCCTTAAAGAGAGAGTTGGCTGAACTAAAATCTGGAAAAAAAAAAACAAAGTAGCGTCCACCAATGCCATTCTCTCCCTTTGACTGCAAATGATTGAAAAGGCTTATGCTTCAAAATTTTCAAGTCGAGGTGCTTTAGTAGAAGCAGTCACTCGAGCCACTAATGCCACAAATGAAGCAGCGCAAGAGTCCTTAAACTTAGATCGACGTCAAGAGGATCAGAAACTTATGTTTAGGAGTTTATTCTAACTCTCTTTTGCACTTATTTTATTTAGTATTCTTGACTAACTTTATTTTACTAACAATGATATTTTTTGAGGTATTTACCATTACATACATGGTTTGACTACTATTCACATCTCTTATTCCATAGGCATTGCCATCGAAAACTTTTTCTATTTCAAAAGGTCATTCCCATAAAGGAGACTATTTGCCTTTAACTTGTTCAGTCAGAAGTACTAATTTCAATACTAAGCCATCAACTACAATTTTTTTACTTTTCACTTTTCGATTGTATGACTTAGATATCATCTCTTTTTGTTTTATCATTCTGTCTAGCGCCAAGAGTCGAACTTGGTCTAACTCATCTAATTCATTAATCATACTCGACCAATATTGTTCGAATGGCAGGTCACTCTGCCTCGCCACCCTTATGTTTTGCAAATTTATTTCAAGTGGCAAGACAACCTTATGGCCATACACTAATATAATTCATAAGGTGTCGATCTAATAGATTCTCTTGGAGAACATTTGTAAGCCCATAACACATGACTTAGTGTAGTGTGCCAATTTCGAGCACTACAAGAAAAATACCCATTCAAGTACACTTGAAAAGTGTAGCCAAAAGAAAAAAAATGATACCTTAGGATAAGGCTACGCTTTTCGGGCTACGGAGACGCTTTCGTAGGGGATGCCTATTCTGCCGTTGCCTATTCTCAAAGGCAACGCTTTTCTACACCAAGGGCTACGCTTTTGACGTTTGAGAATATGGTGCGCTTTTCAAGTGATGCTGTCCAGGACCAAAGGCTACGCTTTTCAGCTTCCATTTTTACCAGAATAGGCTATGCTTTTCAGCGCTACTGCATCACCTGTAAAGCGTAGCCACATTGTATACCATGGCTATAATTTATAAGTGTATCCTTAGGTCCTTCTTTTTTTTTGTATACTTGTACAAGATGTCTCTGGTACGAGTTGAGAGATGGATTGAGAACTTGCGGGTTGAGGCGGATGCCGGATCGCTTGACTGGAGCAATGGGGGGAGGTACCTGCAAAAACACTCCGATGCTCAAGTCAGAATGGATCTGAGAGGTATAAGGTGTGTGGAATGAATGAATACCTGGGGGGATTTGGGTCCTCTTATTTATAGGTAGTGGTAGCTATATTATCTTATCTTATCTGAATGAGATAAGATAGGCGTTTGAATTTGAAAGTTGGTTGGGGGCTCTAGTAGGGCCGGTTCCTGGCCTTCTAGAGGGTTTAGATGGTTCGGACCCGGGTGGCCGGGTTTCGGTTTATCCCGGGTCAGGCATCCGTGGGCCGGATCCGTAACAGTTGCCCCCACAGTGGGAGAGCGAGCGAGGTCGGTCTGTCACTGGGAGATATGGTTTCGACCGTGAGCGAGGTCGGTTTGTCGCTGAGATATATGACCGTGAGCGAGGTCAGTTTGTTGCTGAGATGTGGTCTTGGCTTGGGGGCCTTTTAGTTCCTCTCGGGTAGTCGTTTTGATTCTTTTTGTCTTTTTAAGGGGAAGTCGGTGCCCCGGCCTCGGTCTTTATGGTCATGCCGAAGATTCGCCTGGCCGTTTTGGTCTGACGCGACTCTTCTATGTCCAATGCGCCTGTTGCGTTTTTCGAGGCATACTTTGTTGGTTTCTTTCTCCAAGGGGGCATTTATTGTGAGGGGACGTTTTTAGGTGTCTTTCCTTTATTGCCCCTATGCGCCTTTTTATTATTCAGGGCTATTTGCGTCTTTCTGCCCTTTTTTTTGAAACCGTTTTGGCTTTCCTTCTTACTCCCCTCGTCCATTTCATTTTCTTTTCGTTCTCTCTTCTGAAAAAATCTCCTTCTCTCTGTGGCATTTCTGACGTTTCTTTGGGGTTGAGTTTCTGCTTCCCAGCTTCGGTGTTTTCCAGGCTTGTTTTCTGCGTCATCAGGTTGGTATTTCTCTGTTCCTTCTTGCTTTCATTATTTTGTGGAGCTTTGTTGTTTTGTATTTGCCATGCATTGCTTTGCCGTTTGCTTTTTGTACTGCTTTTTGTGTTTTTGGGTGGTGGTATTCGTATTTTAAAGGGGCTGAGCACCGCTGTGTTGGGTTGGTAGTGGACAGTAGGTTTTTGGTTGTCTTCCTTGCTTCTGCGTAGGGTTAGTAGGCTGATGGTGGTGCTCCTCCCTGTTTTAGGTATGCATCGGCGGAGGAGTGAGGGTGTGGGTACTCCGATAGCCCCCTCCAGGGGGCATCCCCGCTCGCTATACCTGGGTGACTAGTGATGTGTGGGGCGTTCCATCGCGGATGACGGAGGCCGATCTCCAACGGCTCCGTGATCAGGGGGCGATTTGTGGTGGCGGTGATGCGGAGCGGCAGTACGAGCTTGCCCTCCCAGACGTTGATGAGCGTGTTTGTTATCTGAACTTTGATTTGCCCACTGTGCCGGATTGGATGTGGGTTTATGAATCGATGTTTACTCGGCTCGGTGTGCGACTTCCTTTTTCGCCGTTTGTTCAGGATCTGCTGAGTCGGTGTTTCGTGGCGCCGTCTCAGCTTCACCCGAATAGTTGGGCGGACGTTCGGTCTTTTGAGCTTGTGTGTCAGTATCTCGATCTTCCGGTTTCTGTTTCTGTCTTCCTTTTTCTTTTCTTATGTACTCTTCCAACTAAAGAGGGGAAGCATAAGAAAGGGTATATGTCGTTCTGGGCTCAGCCTCATCGCCGCATATTTGGTTTGTTTGAAGATTCCTTTCATGGTTTTAAGAGAGAGTATTTTAAAGTGCGCCCTGTCCAAGGGCATCGTCCCTTTTGGTTGACGTTAGAGGGCGAGCACCGGTTTCTGACCTATTGGAATTTTCGTGCTGGGCCGTCGGTTTTGACTAAGGTTACCTATGATGGTTTGTCTCCAGAGGATAAGGATATTGCTAGTGTCCTTTGGCATTTATTCGGGGAGCGCCCGTTAAATCCTCGAGACGTTATGGGGGATCCTGTGGCCTGCTGGGCGTATATTGGTGTGTGGCTGCCGATTTCTCTTGTTTTTATGTTTGTTTTCCGGTTTTGTAACTTTGAGTTTTTCTTTGATTTTTTAGTTGAGATGACCGGTGGCTTGACTTCTTTGGCACGGCTGAAGGCAGCGATGGACCTAGAGGAGGGGTCGTCGGCATCTCCAGCTAGAGGTGTTCAAAATCGATCCAATCCGAACAAAACCGATCAACCGAGCCAAAAAAATCGATAACCGAACAAACCGAAAACCGAAAAAATCGAAAAAATGATATTTTACAATTTTTTTACGGTTCGATTTGGTTTTCGGTTTTGATTTGAAAAGCTCTAACCAAACCGAACCGAACCGGTTTACTAAAAAACCCTATATAAAAACCAAACCCCAACCCCTTCCAGTAAGATACAGCACAGCCGCCAAACGCTAACTCTCTCCTCTCCCCACTCTCTCCTCTCTTTCTCCACACCGTAGAAAATTTCAAATCCCACCCTCACACGCTGTCGTCCTATAAGCCCCTGACGTCGCCGGACAGCACCTTCGCGGTGGCCTTCCTCATCGCGCTTCCCTCTTCTTGGCGCGCCCTTTCTCTCCTTCCCTTCCTCATCGCGATTCCCTCTCCTCGGCGCCGCCCTTCCTCTACGCACAGCAGCTGCCGTCTCCTCCATGCACAGCAACCACTGTCTCCTCCCATCGTCTTCCTCCTGTTGTCCTCCTCGCGTCGTCCTCCACGCCGTCGTTTTCAAGAATGGTTCGTAGCGCCTTCTCTGCAGTTCGTAGCGTCTACGTCTTCATAGAGTTTGCTGGCGCTTCGCATCTCTGATTTGCAGTTCTAAATTTGTTGGATTTGACTATTTGTTGTTTTGTTTTTGGGTTCTGATCTGATACTTGTATACGTTCTGATTACTGATTATTTGTTCTTGGTTGTGAGTTTTGCTTAGGGTTTTGGATCTGATTACTTCTTTATTTTGATTGTATGTTTTGTTTTGAGTTTTGTTAGGATTTTGGATCTGATTACTTCTTCTTTAGTTGTGATTACTGATTATCTGTTATTTTGGTTTTTTATTATTTGTTCTTGATTTGAGTTCTGCTCTGGTATTTGATTTTAGTATGCTAGGTAAGGATAGAAGTTTAGAACGGGATATTTTTCTGAATTATTTGAAAAATCGAAAAACTGAACCGAACCAAACCGATTTCAATTGGTTTGGTTTGGTTTGGTTTGGTTGGTGTTGATAAATAAACTGAACCAAACCGAACTGAAAAATAAATATAAAATTGGATCGGATGACTTTTTCTCAAATAACCGAACCAAACCGCACCGCGAACACCACTATCTCCAGCTACCCCTGTCTTTAATCCTGCTGCGGATTCTCGAGCTGTTTCTCAGGAGGTGATTTCATCTGGGGTTAGGGTTGGAGCTCGGGCTTCTCCTGGCCCCGTGAACTCACCTGAGGAGGAAGTCATTGTGGTTACGGCTGCCGAGGCCTCCCGGAAGAGGAAGAGGCCTGAGGAGCCTAGCAGCGAGAACTTGGAGGAGGAGGGTATTGTTCCTACTGTGATGGACCATCGTTTTGATGCTTCAGGGTTCATAGATCAGTATTTGATGCCTGGCACTGAGCCATTTTTTGATGACTGCGATGTCACTTTTCAAGCTAAGTCGGTGTATCGCGTCCTCCTTCGATCTGCTGTTATTGTCCGGAAGGCTGAGCCCGTGATGGCTCAGGTCAGTTTGTTCGACAAGAAGCTCCGTCTCTCCCAAGCTGATGCGGCTAAGTTGAAAGAGCACCTTGAGGCTGCCGAGGTAGCGAGAGAGAAGGCGGCGAAGTCTTCCGAGGAAGCTGGGGCAGAGATCCTCCGTCTTTCCGAGGTTGAGACTTCTCTTCTCTCTCAGCTAGGTGTGGAGCGGCAGCGGGCTTCCGATGCGGGTTCTCAGGCAGCCGTGCTCCTTGGCGAGGTGGAGGACTTGAAGGCTGAAGTTGCTGCTCTGAAGAAGGAGAAGGCGGAGTTGTTGGCTGATGCGAAGGGTGTGATCGTGGCTACCGAGGAAACGATGAGAGCTCAGGCTTCGGTGTTGGCTCCAGGTGTGGACGTGTCTGTGATGGGGGCTTTCAAGACCGTCCGTGATGGTCAGATCGTTGACCTCGAGTAGTTTTTATTACATCTTGTTATTTCAGTTAGTTTGAACTTGGTTTTATTTTGGATGTTTGGTTGGCCCTGTGGCCGTGTATTTGGTATGTTTTGAACTTTTGTTTATGCCATTGTGGCCGCTTATAACTCACTTTTTCTTTGATGACTCGCTTTTTCTTTGATGACTCGTGTGGCCATTTAGGCTTTTATGTTTTTCGAGCCGTTTGCATTTTTTTCAAGCCGTTCCATGTTTAAGCCATCGTGACTTAGGACCTTTGGTAGACCGTCAACGTTTGTGGATATCCGTTTGTTCGGCCCCAAGGGTGATCAGTTCTCGGTGTTGTGGCCGTGTTTCTATTCCTCTTGGGGAGGTAAAAAAGTGGGAAAGGTAAAATAAAATAGAATTTTATTGGGCCTCGTTAAAACCCTCCATTTATGGCGGGAAAGAGTACCCGTGATTAATACTTTGAATTTAAAAGGGGAAAACAAATGTAGTAAAGAAGGGAAACGAATAATAAAAGAAAAGAAGAAAAACAAGGGGTGACCTAAGTAGGTCAGTCTAAGTGTAGTAAAGTCGCAAGTTGGTGGCGTTCCATGTCCTGGGGATTTCGTCGCCGTTAAGTCGTTCAAGCTTGTATGCTCCCTTTCCGATTGTGGCTTTGATTCTGTATAGTCCTTCCCAGTTGGGGGTGAGTTTCCCTTCCCCTGGGGTCGGGGTTCCAATGTCGTTTCGTCGTAGGACGAGGTCGTTGGGTTCGAATTCCCGTCGGATGACGCCGTGGTTGTACCTTAGGCTGATTCTTTGTTTTAGGGCTAGCTCTCTGACATGGGCTATGCTTCTTTCTTCGTCGATGAGGTCTCGTTCTGCATCTTCGTCGTTACCCCCAACCGTTCTCCTTGGGCTTGGGTTTCCAATCTCCACTGGGATGACGGCCTCCACGCTGTATGTCAAACGGAAAGGGGTTTTCCCGGTGGTTGTCTGAGGGGTTGTTCGATATGACCATAAGACTGATCCGAGTTCGTTGGCCCGTAGTCCCTTGGCCTCGTCGAGCCACTTTTTGAGCCCTTTGACGATTATTTTGTTTGCGGCTTCCACCTGCCCATTTGTTTGGGGGTGTTCTACCGAACTGAAACGGTGGGATACATGTAGCCCTTCTAGGAATTCTCTGAATTTCTTATCAGTGAATTGGGTTCCGTTGTCTGAGATGACGATCTCGGAGATTCCGAACCGGGTTATGATCTGTTGCCAGAGGAATTTTCGGCATTGGGTTGCCGTGATGGAGGCCAGGATTCGGCCTCGATCCATTTAGTGTAATAATTTATGGCGACGATGAGATATCGGAGTTGATCGGGTGCCGTAGGAAAGGGCCCGACGAGATCGATTCCCCAGGTACTGAATGGTCGTTCTGCCGATATAATGCTGAGTTGGTGCGGGACGGCTTGGTGGATATTGGCGTGCTTTTGGCATTTGTCGCAGTTCTTCACCAACTGCATGGAATCCCGGATGACCCTGGGCCAGAAGTATCCGGCCCTGATGACTTTCTGGGCTAGGGTTTTACCCCCGATGTGGTGGCCGCAGCAGCCTTCATGGACTTCGTGGAGTATGTATTCCGTGTCTCCGGGCTTGACGCATTTGAGAAGGGGTTGCGAGAATCCGCGCTTGTATAGTTGTCCGGCGATGACCGTATAATTGGCGGCTTCTCATTTTGTCCGTTTTTCCTCCTTGGGGTTTTCTGGCAGTATTCCATTGAGGAGGTATTGTAGGATAGGATGGGTCCATGATCCTTGGCTGGAGTGTGTCAGACAGGCGTTAGTCGTGGTCGATATGGACGGTGACTTAACGACTTCCTGAATTAGCGACTTGTTGCCGTGTCCTTGTTTGGTGCTGGCTAGCTTAGAAACGAGGTCCGCCCGGGCATTTCGTTCTCTAGGAACGTGTTGTATGGTCACGTGATTGAATCCTTCTTTTAGTTCGTTTACCTTGGTAAGGTATTGTTGGAGTAGGGGATCTCGCGTTTGGTAGTCTCCATTAATCTGGGAACTGACTACCTAGGAATCGGTATTTACTTCCAGGACCTTTGCTCCGACTTCCTTAACTAAGGCTAGGCCTGCCAGGAGGGCCTCAAATTCAACTTGATTGTTTGAGATTGGGAACTCGTATCGTACTGACTGTTCGATTACGACTCCGTTTTGGCTTTCGAGTATGACTCCGGCACCTCCGGAGGTGACATTTGATGAGCCGTCGACGTGCAACTTCCATGACTCGGGAGTGGGGTTTCCCGGCTTCATCTCGGCGATGAAATCGGCCATGGCTTGTGATTTGATTGCGTTTCGGGGTTCGAACTTGATTTGGAACTGGGACAGCTCGATGGACCATGCTAGCATTCTTCCTGCTAGGTGGGGTTTTTGTAGTACCTGTTTGACCGCTTGGTCGGTCCGGACTGTCACGGGATGGGCCTGAAAATATTGTCGTAAGCGCCGGGAGGCCGTGAGGAGCGCGAAAGCTAACTTTTCTAGGCGTGAGTAGCGAGTTTCTGTGTCTTGTAGGACTTTGCTTATGAAGTATATGGGTTTTTGTTCTTTTTTCTCATTTTCGCGGATGAGTGCTGCTGCGAGTGCCTCTTCCGTGATGGAGAGGTATAGGTAGAGGGTCTCCCCTGTTTGGGGTTTGGCGAGAACTGGTGGTTCCGTTGGGACTCTTTTGAAGTGATAGAATGCTTGATAAACACTATTTTATGGTTTATCTTGTGCTCAATTGAGTGATTTTTATCAACTCTTTACCCACTTATTCATACTATTTGCATGGTTTTACATTTGCCTTCCTAATTATGTGCTTTGATTGAAAACATGCTTCTTTGGCCTTAAGTTCCCTATGTTTAACCCTCTCTTATTACCATTAGATGCCTTGATATGTGTGTTAAGTGATTTCAGAGTTTATAGGGCAGGAATGGCTCAGAGGATGATGGAAAGGAAGCATGCAAAAGCGGAAGGAATACAAGAAGTTGGAGAAATTGCTAAGCTGTCCAGCCTGACCTCTTCGCACTCAAACGGCTATAACTTTAGCTACAGAGGTCCAAATGATGCGGTTCCAGTTGCATTGGAAAGCTAACGTCCAGGGCTTCGATTTGATATAAAATAAGTCATAGTTTCCCTGATTCTAGGCGACGCGAACGCGTGCTTCACGCGGCCGCATCGCAATGACGAAAAATCAGCGTGTTTGAATTCGCAACCAGCGAATTCTGGGCTGTTTCTGACCCAGTTCTCGGCCCAGAAAACACAGATTAGAGGCTATAAAATGGAGGAATGCATCCATTCATAAACACAAGCGCTCATAATTTACTTTTCATAGTTTTAGATGTAGTTTTTAGAGAGAGAGGTTCTCTCCTCTCTCTTAGGATTTAGAATTAGGATTCTTTTCACTTTATGATTATTTCATCTTTTGCGATCACAGGTTCAATGTTTCTTTTATTTATTTTCCAATTTAATTTATGAATATCCATGTTAGATTTAATTTCTTTTATGAATGCAATTCGATGTATTTTCAGATTTAATTTTGCTTTGCTTTATTTATATGAATGCTTTTAATTTAATTTAGATATTTTTCCTTTTTCCTTTGGTTAAATAATTGGTGACTTTTGAGTTATCAAACTCATTGTTGATTGAAAATTGGAATTCTTCAAGAATTAATTTGAATTCCAATAACTCTGACTTTTCCCAAGGAAAGACTAGGACCTGAGGAATAAAAATTAATTCATCCACTTAACTTACCTTCATAGTTAGAGGTTAACAAAGTGGGAGAAAAATCCAATTCTCATTACAATTGATAAGGATAACCAGGATAGGACTTCCAGTTTTCATACCTTGCCAAGAGTCTATTTTATAGTTATTTATTTATTTTATTCTTCTTATCATTCAACATACTGCTTCCTTACTTTCAAAACCCCCAATTTACAAGACTCATAACCAATAATAAGAACATATTTCCCAGCAATTCCTTGAGAAGACGACCCGAGGTTTAAATACTCGGTTATTAATTTTAAAGGGGTTTGTTACTTGTGACAACCAAACGTTTGTAAGAAAGGTTGATTGCTTGGTTTAGTAACTATACTTGCAACGAGAGTTTACTATAACTTCTAAACCATCAATCTTCAGCTCTTTCAAAATGGCGCCGTTGCCGGGGAATTGCAAACGTGTACCTTATTATTGGTTATTGTAAATATTTGCTTTTTGCTTGTTTATTTATTTTTATTTTTGTTTTTATTTTTGCTTTTTTTTTCATAAATTAAGAGGTTATTGGTTTTTATTTAGTTATTAAAAAAAATTTTTCAAAAAATTTGTTCTGTGTTCATCTTGATCTTCAAGTTGTTCTTCGTGTTCATCTTAACCTTCAAGTTGTTCTTATTTATTTTCTTCGTTTTGATCTAAAAATTTTAAGCTTGGTGTCATTTTATTATTTTTCTCTTTCCTCATTAAATTCAAAAATAAAAAATTTAAAACTCAAATTTCAAATTTCAATTTTCAAATTTTAAAATTTAAAATTCAAATTTCAAAATTTAATTTTCAAATTCAAAATTTAAATAACCTTTTAATTTAATTTTGTTTTTATTTTCGCTTTTTTTATATTTTTATTAGCTACCATGAATTCTCACCCCTATCGCTTTGAGTTTGGTTCTAATATTGTTGCAAGGAGTGAAAGTTATAACAGGAACATGCATCAAGGTCGGAAGAATCAATGATGGGAGGAGCCACAAGGATTTAATCAACCCTCTTGGCAACAACCCCCTCCAATGCACTATAACCAACAACCATTCTGTGATGCATACCAAAATGATGACTATAGTGGACCCCCTTGTAGTTACCAACAAGGCCCACCATATGATTATGAACCGCCTCCTCAACACAGCTTTGGACCACCATACTCACAAGACCCTTACTACCAGACATCATCACAAGATTCTAACCCGTATCCACCACACCAACCACCTTATGAGCCATATGAACCATATATAGAACCATCCCAATTCCAACCCAATTACTCCCAAGAACCACCACCTCAATATTTGCCATCTCCATATCCATCAATCCAAGAGCACTATAATCCTACTTATGATAGCCGAGCGCAACAAGAATCAAGGGATCGTCTCACAGAAACATGTGCAAAACTTCAAGCAACCCTTCGCCAACTGGATCAAGCGATAAATCGACTACCTTCCCGACGTTCGGACACTCAAGGAACCCCCATGGCCTCATGTGGGCAATCTAATGAAGAACGTAGCATGAAGGAGATATTAGAAACTCCGGTGGACAGTGAGCAGCACGATTTTATATTGAAACAATTGGAAGAAGCTACGCCTACCATTGAGGAGGAAGAAGTGGTTGAAGACTTAGGAGATGCGGAACCTCCATGGGAAACTCAATTTATAGAGCCTCCTTCCAAGACGGATGCAATTGATGTTAAGGAGGGTGTACAATCTCCAAGACATGTCCTGGTTAAGGAATTGGAAGAGGTCAATCAAGAGATAGAAATTCAAGAAGAAGAAGCACAAACTCCCATGCCCTTGGTAAGCAATGAAGAAGAGGTTGATATTGAAGAAACTTGCAAAGAGGTGGAAGTTGTCAGAGAAGAGCACAAGGGAGTGGAGCTTGCAAATTCGTTAGAAATACCTCCCCCTAAGTTGCCATCATCCTTCACAACATTCAAGTGGGTAAAATTCATATCCCTTAGCTTTCTAATTCCACTTGAATATGGGCTACTGGAGACGGATGGTCAACTTAGAGCTCTTTGTGGCATAAAGAGTAAAAGGAAGATGGTCAGTGGTAAGAATTGTCCTGCAAGGTTCAATATGGTTGGAAGCTTTAAATTTAAACGCAAAGGTTGGTGTAGAGTTCAACTGAATGGGTCTAGGAAGTTGTTTGGTAGCTGCAGTGAGAATTCAAATTACTTATCACCTGGCTGGAAAAATACAGATCCCGACAAAAATGGGTGTAAAAGCAAGATTTGGGATCCTGGAATCTGCTCTGATATTTGTCACCCTGGGAGCCTAAGGATCTGTTTGAAGCTTCTTAAGGGCTTTACATGTCTAGTTTGGGACCCCGGAGGCCATTGGAATTACAAACATTGGTGGAGATTCATGGATGAGTTCAAGCACAAGCCACCATAACAGGAAGCTCACCAAATGTCCAACTTAAGGACTTTAACTAAAAGTGCTAGGTGGGAGACAACCCACCATGGTATGATCGTTCTTTTTTTATTTTTATTTAGTTTTATTTGTTTTCGAGTTTTATTTTATTTTATTGTATTGAACCTGGAGTTTTGCATAACATTCATATTAGCATTGCATTCTGCATTTTTCATGCATAAAAAAAAAAATTCGCACGCGACACGCCAGCGTCGCTGACACGTCCGCGTCACAAGTGCATTAGGAGAAAAGCAAAGTGAACAGAGAGTCATGCGACAGCGTGGCTGGAGGCGTGCCTTTAGCACAGATTGATCCACGCGACCGCGTCGATGACGCTGGGAAAAACGCCTCCCACGCGTCCGCGTCACCCACGCGAGCGCGTGCCCTGAAAATCGACGTAACAGGGTGCATGGCAGAGAGTTATGATGGAGCGGGGCTGGAATGGTGCTAGCAGCACAAGCCCCACCATGCGAACGCGTCACCCACGCGTCCGCGTCATATTGGAAATAAGGCCACCCGCGCGATCGCGTCAACCACGCGACCGCGTCACCCAACAATTTGGCAAAAAGAGTTTTGAACAGAGAGTTGCGCGAACGCGAGGCTGCACTCGCGCCAATCGCACAAATCAGGTCACGCGATCGCGTCCGCGTCACCTGACCTTATCGCGCACCACGCGACCGCGTCACTCACGCGTCCGCATCACCTGCGTCACACAACTTATCCAGATCAGCGCCAATTATCTTATCTTTTCTTTTCTAATCCTAATTTCTTCTATCTTTTCTTCTTTCTTTCTTACTTTATTTCTTTCACTTCTCATTCTTCTTATCTTTCTTTTTATTTTACTTAATTTATTTGCATATTTCATTCATTGCATTTTAATTTAGTGCACATTTTTATTTTCTTTTCTAAATCAATTATTTTTCCTTTGGTGTTAAATTTTCTTATTTAACTGTTGCATCTTCTCTTGAATTACTTTAGGTGCTTAGAGACTTGTTTTATTCTGGTTAGATAATATTATTTAAATCAATGCCAATCTTTTATACCTGTATTAATTTTGCATTGACATGAATTTATATTATCTCTCCTTACCCACACTCTCTTCCCCATTGTTACAAATTTTGTACCACTGGTATGCCATGGCTTCTATTGTTTTCTCACGTACATGTTGAAGCTTCCATGTAAATGAGACCCTTTTCATTTGGCATTAACCCACACATACTTCACTTATTTTCTTATCTCTATTACTGGGTTACCTTTCTTCCCTTTTTCTTTCAGGATGGCCACCCAGAAGGGAAGCGGAAGACGTGTACATAGGGAAACAAGACAAGTCCATCTGCACAATCTTTGGAGAAAAGCGCCAGTTGGAACAACCCGTCCACCTGCACATCTCAGCATGCACCAAGGACGGTGCAATCTTTAAGTGTGGAGAGGTCGATACCGATCTCTATGGGTTAGTATTTTCTTTTCAACACCAATATTCTGTTTTCTTTGTTTATTCATTGTTGCATTTGCATGATTAATTGCATATTTGTTTGATTTTATTCATTTAGCTACCGCTTGGTTGAGAAATAATAAGTTTCTTTTAAAGACCCTATTTTTGAAAAATTTTCACTAATTTAAAATCAAAATTTTTGTGTTAAACTTATCAGAAGTTGTATTTGGAACATAGTTTTTGAGCCAAAGAATACACAACCTGTGAGATTTTGAGCTTATTTATATGGTTACATTATTTAACCATAAATTTTTATTCTTGTGTGTTTTCTTCTCTATAATTGCAATTTTTGTTTTGTTCCATTCTATATGTCCATTATTTAGTATATTTACATGCTTGCATATGATTGGGGCCATTATTTGTTATTAGCTCACTTATCTCAAATAAGCCTACCTTTTACATCACCCTTGTTAGCCCCCTTGAGCTTTTTAATTCCCTCTTGTTCTATAAACCACATTACTAGCCTTAAGCAGAAAAACAAAATAAAAATTCCAAGTTGAATTCTTGGTTAGCTTAAGATAGATATTATGTATAATTTAAGTGTGAGAAATTTTATGGGAACATGGGATGATATGAAAAAAATAGGAAATTAAATTGAATAAGTTATTTGAAAATTTGGGAAGCATGCTCATATGAAATCAAAATAATTAAATTACCATGTGCATTGAAAAAAAATATTAAATAATTAAATAAGGGGATACAAAAAAAAAGGAGAAAAAGAAAAATAATATTACCCCAAATGCAAAATAAAAAGAATCAATGCACATGGGACAAAAATTCAAAAATAAGTTTGATACATGAGCATGTAATACAAAAGTGGGAAAAATTTGGGTAGCTAGGTAAAGTATTTTAAATTATATAAAGTATGTATATGTTAGGTGAAATCTTAGACTAATCAAGGATTCACTTTATAAAGCTCACTTGGCCATACATATATCCTTACCTTTACCTCAGCCCCATTACAACCCTAAAAAGACCTCATGATGTTTGCATTGGTATACTAAATATTTGTTGATTTGTTAGATGAAGAACAAAGTTTAGAAAGCATGATTAGAGAAGAGTAGAGTGAATTACCCTATACACTTGAGAGACTAGAGTGATATACACTACCAGTAAGGGTTCAGTGCTTAATTCTATGTTCCCTGCTTTCATGAGCTATCTTCTTACAAGTTTACTTGCCTTTCATTGTATGATTTGAATTAGTGAAATCTGATTTATGTTTGTCTTGAAGAACTTGTTTACTTTTAACCAAGTAGGTAGAAATATTTTGCATGTAGTTGCATTCATATACATAGGTTGCATTTCATACATTCTATCATTCCTCTTCACTCTCTTATAGCTTCTCATGAGCTTAGCATGAGGACATGATAATGTTTAAGTGTGGGAGGTTGATAAACCACTATTTTATGATTTATCGTGTGCTCAATTGAGTGATTTTTATCAACTCTTTACCCACTTATTCATACTATTTGCATGGTTTTACATTTGCCTTCCTAATTATGTGCTTTGATTGAAAACATGCTTCTTTGGCGACGCGAACGCGTACTCCATGCGGCCGCGTCGCAGTGACGAAAAATCAGCGTGTTTGAATTCGCAACCAGCGAATTCTGGGCTGTTTCTGACCCAGTTCTCGGCCCAGAAAACACAGATTAGGATTTAGAATTAGGATTCTTTTCACTTTATGATTATTTCATCTTTTGCGATCACAGGTTCAATGTTTCTTTTATTTATTTTTCCAATTTAATTTATGAATATCCATGTTAGATTTAATTTCTTTTGTGAATGCAATTCGAGGTATTTTCAGATTTAATTTTGCTTTGCTTTATTTATATGAATTCTTTTAATTTAATTTAGATATTTTCCCTTTTGGCTTTGGTTAAATAATTGGTGACTCTTGAGTTATCAAACTCATTTTTGATTGAAAATTGGAATTCTTCAAGAATTAATTCGAATTCCAATAACTCTGACTTTTCCCAAGGAAAGACTAGGACCTGAGGAATAAAAATTAATTCATCCACTTAACTTACCTTCATAGTTAGAGGTTAACAAAGTGGGAGAAAAATCCAATTCTCATTACAATTGAAAAGGATAACCAGGATAGGACTTCCAGTTTTCATACCTTGCCAAGAGTCTATTTTATAGTTATTTATTTATTTTATTCTTCTTATCATTCAACATACTACTTCCTTACTTTCAAAACCCCCAATTTACAAGACTCATAACCAATAATAAGAACATACTTCCCTGCAATTCCTTGAGAAGACGACCCGAGGTTTAAATACTCGGTTATCAATTTTAAAGGAGTTTATTACTTGTGACAACCAAACGTTTGTAAGAAAGGTTGATTGCTTGGTTTAGTAACTATACTTGCAACGAGAGTTTACTATAACTTCTAAACCATCAATCTTCAGCTCTTTTAATGCTTCCTCGCATTTTGCTTCCCATTTGAAGGGGGCTCCTTTCTTCATCAGTTTGAAGAAGGGGATTGCTTTTTGTGCTGATGGTCCGAGAAAACGGGATAACACAGTGAGCCGGCCGGTGAGCTTTTGGATGTCGTTAAGGTTTTTTGGGTTTGTCATATCGAGGATGGCACGACATTTCTCTGGGTTAGCTTCGACTCCGCGTTGCGTGATCATGAAGCCGAGGAACTTTTCTGCCTCCATTTCGAAGGCGCATTTTGTCAGGTTGAGTCACATTCGATGCTTTCGTAGGGTATTCATTATGAGCCTTAGGTCACTGATGAGTTGTTCGCCTGATTCGGTTTTAGCGAGCATGTCGTCTATGTAGACTTCTAATTTGGTCCCGGACAGATTCTGGAATATCTTGTTGACAAGTTTTTGGTAGGTGGCTCCGGCGTTCTTCAGGCCGAAAGGCATGACTGTGTAGCAGTACGTCCCGTCGGGGGTGATGAATGCTGTTTTTTCCTCATCGGGTCGGTGCATGGGTATTTGATTATAGCCGGAGTATGCATCCATAAAGCTAAGGTATCGGTGGCCGGACATGGCGTCTACCAATCCGTCTATGTTTGGTAGGGGAAAGGCGTCTTTTGGATAGACTTTGTTGAGGTCCGTGTAATCGACGCACATTCGCCACTTCCCGTTGGACTTCTTTACTAGTATGACGTTTGCTAACCATGTCGTGTAGGGTAGCTCTCTGATGAAGTTTGCTTCGAGTAGGGATTTTACTTGTCTTTTGACCTCGGCCGCTCGGTCTGACGATATTTTTCGTCTCCTTTGTGCCACGGGTTTGGCTTTGGAATCTATGGCTAGCCGGTGGGACATTAAGTCGGGGTCTATCCCGGGCATGTCGGCTGGTGTGAAAGCGAACAAGTCTCTGTTTTGTTTCAAGAATTGGGAAAGATCTTCTTTAAGGTCGTATGGGAGGTTCCTGTTGATCAAGGTGTATTCTTCTTTGGTTTGCCCTACTTGTAGTTTTTCCATGTCGCCTTCTGGTTCTGGCCTAGGTTGGCCGTCTTGTTAGGTATCCAGGTCGGCTAGGAATATCCAGCCGCGTCGCGAGACTTTCTCGTAAAGCTAGGCTGGTGTTGTCACATTCTGCTGCGACTTCCCGGTCTCCATGGATAGTCCCTATGGAGCCGTCTTCCGATATGAATTTCATAAGGAGGTATTTGGTAAAGATGATGGCAGAGAAGTCATTGATTGTTTTTCTTCCGAGGATAACGTTGTAGGCGGTGGAGTCTTTTAGGACCACGAATTCGGATAGAATTGTCTTCCTTTGGTTTCCTGTCCCTATGGTGAGGGGGAGGGTGATGGAACTGTCCGGTTTGAGAAAGTTGTCTCTGAGTCCCGTGACGCCGTTGCGGTGTGTTTGGAGATTTTCGTTGCAGAGCCCGAGCTTGTCGAAGGCTCCTCGGAAGAGGATGTTGGAGTCTGCGCCGGTGTCCACCAGTATTCTTTGAACTAGTCCCGTTTCGATTCTTGCCGAGATGACGAAAGGTGCGTCTTCGACAGAGGTGTCGTGCTGGCAGTCCTCGGGTAGGAAAGTTATCGTTTTGTCGGCAGTGGTAGTTGGAGCTTGGTCTCTGATGGCTAGGACTTTGAGGTCCTTTTTTAGTGTTGATTTTGACTTGCCTGACACGTCTTTGCCCGTGATAACGTTTACTATTATGGTTGGGTCGTCTTCTGGACTTTCCCTGGGGGGTTGTTTTTGCATTCTCGGGTTGCGTCCTTCTCTCTCTGGTGACCTGTCTCTTTCCGCGCGTTTTGGTTCTCTGATGATTTTGGCAAACTCTGGGAGCTTGCCATCTCTTATGGCTTGTTCAAGGGTGTCTTTAAGGTCGAAACAGTCTTGTGTGCTGTGCCCGTAACCTCGGTGGTAATCGCAATAAAGGGTTTTGTTGCCGCCCATTCTTTCTTTGAGTTGTCGGGCTTTTGGGATAATACCTCGATCTTTTATCAGGTGGTATATCTCGGTAATTGGGGCTGTTAGGGGTGTATAATTAGAGAATTTGCCGATCCTGGGTGGTCGGTTTGTGTTTGTTTGTTTGGGCTGGTCCCTCTGATTTTCTTTGGATATTGGATTATGCCGAGATGTCGGATTGCCGTGTTGGGTGTTGCCGTGTTGCCGTTTGTTGGCGGCGACGACCTGGTTGACTTCCTCGTCATTTATGTAGTCTCTGGAAACGTTCTGGATCTCGTGCATGGTCCATACTGGTTTGGTGGTAAGGTGTTTGCGGAAAACTTCGTTCATGAGCCCGTTGGTTAAATAGAGGCTTGCGACGAAATCCGTGAGTCCGTCGACCGTTAGGCATTCATCGTTGAAGCGGTCGAGGTATTTTCACGTGGATTCGTCTTGTCTCTGCGTGACCCCTAGCAGGCTGATGGGGTGTTTAGCCTTGGTGATTCTGGTTGTGTATTGGGCCATGAACTTTCGTGAAATGTCATGGAAACTGGTTATGGATCCGTTAGGGAGGGCGTTGAACCATTTGATTGCTGGCCCGGCTAGGGTTACCGGGAAAGCTCTGCATCGGACTGGGTTGGCCGCACCTTCTAGGTTCATCCTGGCCTCGAAGGCCGTTAGGTGCTCCTGGGGGTCTTTGGTTCCGTCATACTTCATGTCCATGGGTTTGTCAAATCCTTTAGGGAGTTTTTCTTTTAAGATCCTTTCCGTGAAGGGAGTGGCTCCCATTATCGTCTGTTCGTTTCTCGTGCGCTTGGTTTCTCGGTGTCGCCGATCTTCATCCGAGTCATGTTGATGACTTAGATCCCGGGAAGCGCTGCGGTTGTACCTCTTACAGTGTCGCCGTTCTGGCGATTTTTCACGTCTAGGGCCGCGCGAGGTGCTATGATTGTCTCTCCCGTCGGGTTGTCGGGTTGGTGATCGGCCGCAACGAGATTTTGATCTAGAGGTTGCGTGGCTTCCGTTTTCGGCGTTGCGCCTTTCCCCAGTAGCTATTCTTCCTTCGAGTTCCTGGACTCGGAGGCAGAGATCTTGGATTATTTGTGCCGCTTTTTCCCCGGTGTTTTTGGGGTGCCGTGGTTCTGCGGCGACGTGTTCGTTTTCTTTATTTTGCACTGGAGTGGCGTGGTGGATGGTGCTCGCTATCCTTCCGCGATTCGTGACCTCTTGGTGTTCGGGGGTTGGGTTCCTCATTCGAGAGTTGTCTTGGCTTAGGGAGGTCTCTTCCGGTATATCCCCCATTCCGGCTCGATTAGCGCAAGTTTCTCACAGACGGCGCCAATGTACAAGATGTCTCTGGTATGAGTTGAGAGATGGCTTGAGAACTTGCGGGTTGAGGCGGATGCCGGATCGCTTGACTGGAGCAATGGGGGGAGGTACCTGTAAAGACACTCTGACGCTCAAGTCAGAATGGATCTGAGAGGTATAAGGTGTGTGGAATGAATGAATACCTAGGAGGATCTGGGTCCTCTTATTTATAGGTGGTGGTAGCTATCTTATCTTATCTTATCTGAATGAGATAAGATAGGCGTTTGAATTTGAAAGTTGGTTGGGGGCTCTAGTAGGGTCGGTTCCAGGCCTTCTAGAGGGTTTAGATGGTTCGGACCCGGGTGGCCGGGTTTGGGTTTATCCCGGGTCAGGGATCCGTGGGCCGGATCCGTAACAATACTATAGCTACTGTATATAAGTGTAGCCTTAGGTCCCTCATTGTTTTTTTTTTATTTTCTCTATATATAAATAATTTTTTTCTAAAACCTAATATTTAATAATATAATTATATATATAATCCTATATTTTTAATTAAATTAATAAAACATTATAAAATAAAAATAAATACATAATAATACTATGTAATATTATTTAAATAATAAAAATTATCCTTAAATAAGATTTAGGTTGCCATAATAAATTAGTAGCCATAAAATTTTCTATTTGGGAATAATACAAATTATTTCTCTAAAAATAAATTACTTCAAATATAAGATCTTTTATTTGGGAATAATACAAATTAGCAGCCATCATTCTAGCTAGTAAACAAACATCCCTTGCCACTTCAGGAGTCACTCTCTGATTACCCGCTCATTTATCTCTATGTTCTTTATTTATCGTGGAAGCAGCTCATTCCTGCTCTCATCTCATCTTGTGGTGTTGGAGGAGTTCTCCTGATTTCGTCCGTTCGAAATGTAGCTTGAATCTACACAAACAAAAGTTACATAAGAAGCTTATCGGAGATATAATTCTCTATAGAACAACTTCAAACACAGATGATTAATAAAAATACTTTACCATGTGAGAAAATGAATCTTGAAATTACTTTAGTTGTCTTTGTTTCTTTTTTTTAATTCTTCAATTGTAATAAGCTGCACTATAAGTATTGATCTTTCTTTCTTTCAAAAAGAAAAAATTTTGGAATTATAAAGAATGAAGCACTTGATACTATTGTCTATATTCTTGATTGAATAAATATCTTAGAAGTATATTTTCAGTACTTTAAATACACAAATTAGGAAAGAAAAAGAAATCACCAAATTTGCTTTCTAGTTTGCATTGCTGAAATGTACTTGTCATGTTCTAGTGGAAAAGATCAGATAGCATATGAATTACCAATTTACTTTAAGTGCGAAAATTGTAATTTCATATCTAAAGGTGCAAAAATTGAATTACCAACTTACCTCCTGCTGCAAAGCCTTATCAAACTCCTGCTTATCATCAGGAGTGATGTCTTTGGTGTACAGCTGAGATAAACAGTTCCGGATCCTAAAGAAAACATTAAAATTCAATTTCAACCATTCTAAGTAATTAAAAATGTTGTTCCCTTAACGTCCAGATGCAACATTCAAAAGTGGTTACATTGGTTTAATAGAGAACTTGGCTATAGCTTCAGAACAACAAGCACCACAAAGATCTGAAACTATTTGTGCTGACCTAACTTAGAATTTTAGGAACATGAAGCTCAAATTAAAACACATGGAATTAGTTAACAAATAGAGTGAAGAGGAGGTACCTGTAAAAAATTTGAACCTATTCCATCATGGATACAATTCTTTACTGATCAACTTCTAGAAGTGATTCCAAACCAGCTAACATGCTCTTATCCATGATTCAACCAGGGATTTTGGAGAAGAAACTCAAACCCAAGGAACAAAATTGAAACCAGTTAACTAATAATAATATAGGATGAAACTAAAGACCAAAAAAAAATAGAAAGCAAACAAAACTTAACTAAAGATGAAGCAGAAATTTGTGCAAAAGATGAAGTTAAAGACCTTGTAGTTCTTCTAGGAATTTGTGCAGCTTCCTTTGAATTCATGTTTCCTCTGATAAAATCAACAATGGAATCATCAATTTGGAATCAAAAGTGATCAGAAGCACTAATAAAAATTAAATAAGCAAGAGTGATCAGAAGCACTAATAATATGCCTTATAATAAAAAATAATATACATAATAAACTAAATTCACTAATGAAACCAGCAAGAGTGATCAGAAGCACTAATGAAGCAGAGCACTTTTTTTAAGAATTAGCAAGAAAAGAAAACTAAAGATAATAATAACATAAAAATTAGCAGTTTTTTTCTGCTGAACTTTCACCATTTACAGTGTTGAAATAATAACATACGTTCAAATTTTGCAAATAATAAAATTAAGAAAACAGCAATAACAAAGGCAGTTTCAAAAATAGCACTAGAAAAACTAGCAGTACTATGTAAGAAACAGGACTAGCAACATTGCAACAACAAAATTTTGCAAGTTACAATGGTGGACACAGTAAAATAATTGATGATCAACAAAAAATCCATACAAGATCAATGTCCAATTGTCAATATAGCCCGCAACAAATGCTTTCCAGCCATATGCAAACCAAAATCCATAGAAGCTACTATTGAAAAACTAATCCAAGTTAAGAAAGACGATACAAGTGACAAAACTGTTTGTACAGAATTAGTTATCCAATTTAGTATACAATATTATAACTATAGAAACAGAGATCATTAATCTAATCAGTACTTTCTTTTACCTAGTTTCAGTTACAAACTCTCTAGTGCATAGCAATACAAGGAGTAAGAAAAAGATGGTCATACCATCATACCATATTTCGCAATATCTACTCATGCATCCACTCCCAAAAGTTACTAAATAAAAAGACAGTGAAACTACATATATAATGGTAAGTTTTGGTAAAAGTATAAAATCTCTCTTCATACATAGTTCTTGAATCTTAACTCTCATTTTTATAGTTCAGGCTACAAGGGCTAACCTCAGTATATAATTTTTCTAGAATGACAAGGGCATTTCGATGATAGGCTCTCTCAGCATCAACCTATCAAATGGGAGAACAAATGAGAAAGGAAACACAAGGCTTAGGATAAAAAAATACATGAAAATAATTTTTCTTAACTATAAAATAGTGCAAACCAATCAATAAATGACAGCTAACATTATATAAGAAGAACTAATTATATGATGAGAAATTTTACCATTATAAATTTAGATTTTTATAAAGGTTTTAACCCTTGGTAGGATAGAAACCACAATTTATCACTATTTCACTATCATGTCAAGTATACACTAATGGAAGAATGGACTATGAATATAAAAGGAATCAAAGTAAGTACAAAAATCATTATTTCTCTCTCTGCAGAACCTCTACTGCTTTGATGAGACTTTAATCTGTCAAAAAAATTTGTCAGCATAACAAACTCAATGTTCAAAAAATACCACATCAAAAGCAAAATTTTAAATAACTGAATCTGTCAACTAGAAATTGTCAGATAAAAAGCCAATGATCATAAAGATGCCACATCAAAATAGAATAAAAATAGTCATCTACACCCACATTTAGATCCTTCTGCAACTCACACCTGATTAGTAAGGCTACAAAGATATCACTAAAAGAAGTTCCAGGCTTCTTCAGTTTTCAGATGAATTCCTAGTTTATATGATTAAGGAGAATTTAAATTGGTTATCAAATTTCCATGTAAAACACCTAAAGCAAAAAAAACATAACCAAAAAAAGCATCAGAGAGGAATATAGCTTAAAGCTAGAAATTGAAAGCAACCACTATGTTCAAGAAATGCGTATGAACCAAGACATAAATCAAAATATTTCAGTGTGAAACCTGTTCTGATTTTTTCACTAATTTTTTCTTAAGATGCTAAACTAATTAAAAACCAAAAATTCGAACCCAAAACCCCCAAAATTTCACAGAACCAATTGAAAATTGATATATACCTTCTCTATCTCAATTAGCCGTTACAGTTCATCATCACTATCAAAATCATACCCACCTTCGAACTGAAAAGTGAGAGCAAGTTACAGAATGAGCGAGAAAGGGAGGATACAGAACAGAGAATGTTTACCTGGTGACAAAGGATACGACGATGGTGATGAGCGGCGACAGTGAAGAAGAGATGAGCGGCGACGCAACGGCTTGGCGACGGAGCACGACAGCGGCGAGACATCCCTTTGAGCTCCTCGGCGGCAGCATAGCAACCCGACGGTGGCAGAACGGTGATGGCAACAAGCCCTAGCAGCGGCGGTGGAGCTTCAGTGGCGACGGAGCACCCCCTTCTTCTCTCCTCCATCGTGTTTTCTCTCTTCCTCAAGCTCTCTCTCTATCTCTCACTGGTGCTCGACAATTACGGCGGCGGAGCCCTAGCCGGCGTCATCCTTTCCTTCTTTCCCTCTCTTCTCTTCTTCTTCCCTTCTCCCTTTTTGGATTTCTTCCCTCTTTCGTGTGTGTGTGGAGTGAGGATGAGGGTGTATGTCACGTGAGTGAGGGTGACTGGGTGAGGGCAAATTTTTGCTAAGTGTTTATTTGAGGGTGTGTTGTGCGCGAAAGGGTTGGCGAAGGTGAGGGTTATGCGCGAAGGTGAGAATGGCGAAAGGGTGTTCTTCTGGAGGGAAGAGGGTTTGTTGTGCGTGTGTGCTTCTAGAGGGAATTGAAAGGGGAATAAAAATTTCACTAAGTGTTAGGATTTGCCCTATATACATTAGGCATCACTTTTAAAGCGCACCCAAAACATCATAAATAAGTTACTCTTTAAAAGCGTTCTCTTTGATATGAAAAGTGAACTCATAGATATCAACCTACGGCTACGCTTTATAAGTGATTTCTATAATACCTAAGGCTACACTTTTTAAACGATGCCACAATTGTGTATCTTTACCTCTTATAAAAAGACAACACGGAGAAAAGCGTAGCCTATTGCTACACTTTTCAAATGTAGCTTAAAAAAAGTGTGGCTGAACGGGTATTTTTCTTGTAGTGGAGGTTGCCTCCCTATATGCTTCTTTATCAAACTTATAAGAATTTTATTAATGGCTTCAACTTGGCCATTAGTCTGTGCATAGTATGGAGTCGAGTTTACTATTTTAATATCTCGTGACTCCGCAAACCCCTTTATTTGTCGACCAGTAAATATCGTCCCTTGATTTGTAGTTAAAGTTTGGAGAATACCAAATCTATGAATGATCGATTCCTCAATATACAAAATCAATTATTTTGGCTTGTGTAACTTTTTTCATGGGCACAACCTCCACCCACTTTGTAAAGTAATCCACTACTACCAAAATAAACGTGTGCCCCTTAGTTGAAGGAGGATGAATCATTCCTATTAGGTCGAGAGGCTAACCTCTAAATGGTTAGGGCCTGATTATAGCATGTAAATTGGAGATAGAAACTCTCTGAATTGGTGCCTGCCTTTGGTATTGATCGCAATGTCGAGCAAAATCGATACAATCTTTCATCATTGAAGGCCAATACAGTCCCTATCAACATAGGGTCCAATTCATTTTTCGACCTGCTTAATGAGCTCCACAAATACCTTCATGCACTTCTACCATAGCTAAATATGCATCTTGCATACTTAAGCATTGGAGCAAAGAACCATTGACACTTTTCTTGAATAGATCCCCTCCAACTAACACAAAGCTCAATACTAAATATTTAATTTTTTGATCTGTTCTTTGATTGGGTTTTTAAGGAAGTCGATAATCTTACATCTCCAATCATTTGGATCGAGAGCGTTTGCACAATAAACCCCTCTTACTTCTAAAGGAGTTAAGTTAGTTTCAATTTCACTAAACTCCTTTATCAACTTAGGAGATATTTTATATCCAGAAGCCATTTGAGCTAACTCATTAGCTTCTTGATTCGACTCTCTAAATATGCGTTTTATTGAAACTGAGTTGAATTCAGCTAATAGTCAAACGGCTACCACAAAATACTTGGCTAAATTTTGACTAATAACTCAATAGTTTCTAGCCAATTGTTGAACTACTAATTGTAAATCTCATAGGATTTTGACGGTTCGAGATCCTGTTTCAATTAAGAGTTCTAGGCCAATGATTTAGGCCTCATATTCTACTTCATTGTTTGATAGACCTGGCTCTAGTCAAAACATGAACTGGGTCGAAATGTCATCAGAGGTGATTAACGCTATTCACACTCCTACTTCGATCTGATGTTTCGACCCATTGAAAAAAACCTCTAGGGTTTGAGCTCTAGATATCCAAGTATGGGCCATTCATCAATATCGACACAAGGGTTGTCTGCTAGAAAGTCAGCAATTACTTGCCCTTTATCAGCCTTGGCAGGGACATAAAATAAAGAATATTCGATTAAGGCTAACATCCAGTTGCCAATTCATCCTCTTAACATTGGGTAAGAAAGCATGTATTTAATGATATCAACTTTCAACACAACATAAACATTCTTTCCAACGAGATAACTTTTAAGTTTAGTACAAGAGTAATATAAGGCTAAGCAAAGTTTCTCGACCGCATTATATTGAGTTTCTACATCGGTTAACATTCGACTTAGATAGTAAACTACTCTTTCACTACCATCTTCATCATCTTGGGTTAATATGCCCTCCAGAGTTGTTTCTGATGCAGCTATATATAACTTTAGTGGTCGACCTTACTTAACAGGTGCCACAATTTGTGGTGAAGTCAAATACTGCTTGATTTGGTCAAATGCTTATTTAAATTTCAACAAGGGAGTAAACGTCCTTATTTTTTCTGACAGGTTTGAAATGAAATGCCAAAGAAAATTTACTTTACCTAAGAAAGATTGAACTTCTTTCTTGTTTTTGGGAGGTGATGAGTCAAAGATAGCTTTGCACTTGTTAGTGTCGACAGCTACTCATTTTTTCTACACAATGAATCCCAAAAAGTTTCTTGCAGATACACCAAAAATACATTTTAATGGATTCATCTTAAGTCGATGATATCTCATTCATTTAAAACTAGTCTCTAAATTGTTTAAATAAGATTCTTTCGACTCTGACTTTACCACTAGATCATCAATGTAAATTCTCATAAACTTACCAATAAAATCATGGAAAATAAAATGCATTGCTCTTTGGTAAGTTGCCCCAATATTCTTTAGTTCAAATGGCATGACTAACCATTCATAGGTGCCAATGACTCCAGGGCATTAAAAAACTATTTTAGACACATCTTCCTGGGATATGAATATCTGATTATATCCTGAGTGTCCATCCATGAAGCTCAGAAGTTCGCTTTCTGCTGCAGAGTCGATTAGCATCTCTGTAATTAGCATGTGATACTCATCCTTTGGTGTAACTTTTTTCAAATCCCTGAAATCAATACACACTCTTAGCTTTCCATTTTTCCTTATGACAGGCACAATATTAGAAATTCATTCGACATACCTGGCTGTTTGAATAAACCCATCTCTCAACAAACGTTTGACCTCCTGTTTGATCTTAACCATACTTTTAGGTGCAAAACATCTAAGAGCTTGCTTTATAGGTTGAGCATTATCAATAAGGGGAAGATTATGTTCGACCAAAGATCTGTGCAACCCAGGCATTTTTTTATATTACCAGGCAAAATAATCCTAATATCTCTTCAACACTTCTATTAGCTTCTCCTTAAAAACAGGATCCAAGCATTTGCTGACATATGTAACTCAACCTTCTCCACTAGTCTCGACTTCCTCGAGAGGGTCTTGTACTTTGACTTTTTTATTGTGCAAGTCTTTTGAAAATAAATCGCACTTCTCAAACCGTAAGGGGCCGAGATCATATATACAATCTAGTGCACGTTCTTCTGTGCACTCCTTCTTCTCAACCATATAGGCTAAGAGTCGAGCCTAATGGCTCGATATAACCATCAAGTGGATTTTATGGCCAAGCTTTCCTTGACCTTAAGGACCAACTTCTTGCCATGGACCCCAACATAGCAGTCTTTGAAAAGAGATGGGTCAAAGGTGCTCATATCAATATCTAGTAGTCAAATACTAGTATGATATTCTTTAAAGCTGACATTCATTTGTTCGACATAGAAATGGATGTCGTCAGCTTCAATTTCTTGATCCTTCCACCCTCGTCCTAGAGCACCAACTTTTGATGTAGGGCGAGGGAATTGCCCTTACTCCATGGATCTAGTCTCTTTCCAACAGCATATTAAAGGTTGCCTTGGTAGGCACTACTATAAATACCGTGGGTCGTTCGACACTTCCTACTTTAATCCCGAGTGGAATCATTTTCAAGACTGTTGTCGACTTACCATTGAATCCAATAACAGCGAAATTTGTCTTAATCAAATCTTCAACCATTTTCTGAAATAGTGGGAGTATGCTTTCTGACAGCAAATTAATTGCTGCTCCTCCATCGACCAAGATGCGATTAATTACCAATCCTTCTACCTTGGCTTTGATATGTAAAGATCGAAGGTGACCCTTGGTTATCTCATCAGGCCTTTCAAACAAATATACAAACTAAAAACATGAGAAAAAGAAACATACTTGTCAAAGAAAAGAACAACGGTAGGTTATTCAAAATTCGGAATATTTAAAAGTCCATATCATTGAAATATCCAAAACAACGAATACAAATTGATAAAAGTCTCATAAAACATCCAAAATCTCATAGAATCACATCTCCAAAATCTTTTATCTTTTACTTTTAACATTCAAAACTAAAAGTCTAAATTTATCACAGAATACGTATAAAAAAAATTATGAAAAAAAATAATTTCACAAAAACACAGCAGCAACAATAAACATAAAATTTTATCAAACATTTATTAATAGAAAATAATAAATGATTACCTCTTATTCATATAAGGACTTGCATTGCACATCTAAAATGGTTAAATTGATCTCCTCTTTATGCATTCAACAAACAACACCAGACAAAGATAAAAGAAGATAAGTAGTGCAATGGAAATGGAAAAAACCAGATAGAACCACAAATAGGGAGGGAGGGGAACAATGTAACAACATTACAAAATGGAAAAAGCGATAGAGGGTGGTACTGGGACTGTTCACGGATTGGACTGCTCCAAAGATTCGACCTGGGTCCGATTTGTTTGAGCCAAATTTGACCTAATTTCATTTGGACTTGATTGGAACTGCAAAATCAGACAATTTTACACTAAATTACTCAACTGGATTATGGTCAAGGTTCAAGTCACCAGTTCGACTTGGTTAAATAAATAAAAAAAAAATAATTAAGGTAAGCCACACCCATCTTTTAATGTAGTTAAATTTTAGTATTAGTCTATAGTATTACTGTGCCTTTTTTTTTTCTCCTCCTTCTCTTTTTTCTCTTCTTCTTTTTCTTTATGAGAATAATATATGAAGGATATTCTGCACATATAAAATGTTTTTGATATAATTTGATTTTTTTTATTATTATGAAAATAACATATGTAGGATACTCTATCCATGTAATTTATTTTTTGATAGTTTGATTTCTATTGGTATGTATTTATTTATTTTTATTTTGATATTTAATGTAACTTTTTTAACAATGTAGATCGTTAATGGGTATATTTAGTTTTTTCAAGTGCGATAAACTAATGCCAAGCTTCTTCCATTCTCAATTTTCACTTGCTCTATCACTTTGTTTGGGTGAGCTTCTAAAAAAAGATCTTTTTTCGAGTTATCTTTTTTTAAAAGATCTTATAGAGAAGTAAAAGTAATTTTATGTTTGGATATCTCATACAAAAAAATCTTTTTATCTAGCAATTATGTTTGAGTATAACAATATAAAAGTACTTTTTTGTTTATTTATTACATGAAAAACATCTTTTTTTTAAAGAAAAAAGATCTTTTAAAAAAAGATGTAAAATAAAGCTTATCAAAAAAGATATTGTTTTTTTATTTTTCGAGTACTTTTACTTTTACTATTAAAAATTTGCCAAACACAAAAAAAAATAAAAAAAAAATCTTTTTTCATTAAAAAAATATCTTTTTTTAACAGAATAATGGCGCTCAAACGAACACTATGCCTAATTTTATTGTAGTTAAAAATAGATTGGATTAACATTTAGAATTGGCGAATGAGTTATAGTTTAAATAACATAATTTTCTCATACTCATTTAAGAGTTTGTCACTGTCTTGATTAAAACAAAAAAAGCAGCGATGTGTGATTGCAATCTCGTTGAATTAGTGCATGATTTTTCCTCAAGGATTTCGACGAGCATATGGCTAAACTCATCATTGCGAAGCTTGATAACAATGGCAGAGTTGCCGTCGATTTTGGTAGGACACCATCAGGAGCCTTGAGACAGTAAGTACAAAATTTGCAGACTAACGATGAGGTTGGAGCCGATAGCTGTGATGGTAGTGGTGGAAGCCATGGATGTAATGTGTGTGAAGTTGTGAAATGAAGAGAGCATGATTTTTGTTTTGCAAAGATAGAATGAAAAATGATGAGTTTGGTGGAGGTTGTTGGTGTTTGTTAGTAACGAGAGGTAAAGAGGAGAGAAAGAGAGGGCAGAGAGGATCTAAGAATTTTTTTTTGGGACTGGTTTTTGGTAATTTTCGTCGGAATTATATCTGCAAGCTAAACCTTCCACGTTTGAGGATTCTAAGTTTTCTGGGTCAGATTCTATATCGGGTTATGATTTGTCTAACGATTCTTAAGTTCAATATTAGTATTGGCCCAAACTGTTGATGAATGATAAGTAATATCAATAAGAGCTCCTCTTCAAAAAAAAAAACATTAAGATCTCAATAGCACAGTTTCTATGACATGTAAAACCTCAGTTTTTATAAGAGTTGCAGAAGCCCATATTACAATTTGCAGGTCATAAGTCCTAACTAGAGCATGTCCAAAAAAAGTAGTCCTAGCTAGTGTTCCCACAAAAACAAAATTAACCGAAGACTTTAGATTTTTGTAGCTTCCCCAACCTAAACACCTAAAAAGAAAGAAGACTTTTCATATTGGCAAAAGGATGGATCGTTGACCGAATACTCACACAAATATATATACGTTTTTCTATAAAAATTAAGTTTAATAATGAAAATTAAGGATGTTTATTGTGCCCTTTAGAATTAATTTTGGGAAAAAAAAATGGTCCCATCCAAAATATAATGTGCTGCTCTTTGAATTTGATTTTAAACTTGTTTGGACCCTATTTTTTTAGAAAAAATATTTTTTTTAAAAAATCTTTTATTTAAAGTGATTTTATATTTAGATATCTCATATAAAAATTTTTTTTTATTTATTAATTATGTTTAGGTAAAATAAGATAAAATTATTTTTTTATTTTTTTAGTGTTTTTATTTTTATTATTAGAAATTTTTCAAACACACTAAAAAATAAAAAAAATATTTTTTTATCGATTTAATAGTTTCTAAACAAATATTTTATTTCATTTGAAAAGGTATGAAATTTTAAAATTTTATTTTAAAAATAAAAATGTTTAAATTAAAAAATTAAATAAATCTCATTTCACATTCTCAATGTTAATTAAGTAAGTAATATGTAAATAAATCTTATCTCAAAGTAAATTTTAAATTTTTATAATAAAATAATAATATACCATATTAAAAGTTTAAAACCGTTTTGTTTGCGTGGAGTTTTTTTGACATATAAGTTTGCTGACGTGGCAAAGTATTATTGGTCATTATCGCGTGGACTCTCAAGTAAGCATCCAAGTCGAACTCTTCCTGTTTATAAAACGATATTAGAAGCAGAAACTGCTGTTTAAACTTTAAACCTCAAAAACGCACCCAAAAATCTTAATCCCTTTTGGTCGTCGTTTCTCCGTCTCAGATCTCTGACGCCTACGAGCTAGCTTCACCGGAATTCTGCATTAAGGTTTGTTTTTCTTGTTACTGATTCGGTTTTCCTTTTTCTGTTTGGTCTCAGATCTGTTATTTGTTTTTATTTTAGCTGCAATTTTCTGTGCTATGATGAAGTTAGGGTTTGGAATTCGATGATTTGTATGCATGGCTTGTTATTTGATAATTCTGGATCTGCGATTTGGATTTAGATCCAATTGTGATTTCGGAGTTTATGGTATTGCACATATTCATGGTAGTTTAGTAAGATTTTGTGGACTTAGGTGGAAACTAAGTAGCTTGTTCAAAAATCGATTGCTTGATCTCTGTATGAACTTTATTTTTAGTTTATGGCTTATTAGATTTTGAAATTTGCTTTCAGAATTAGGGTTTTAAATTGCTGTGATTGCAGAAGCACCCATTGTGTTTTTTATGCACGTTTTTGCAATCGCAGTATTCACGTTGCAACCGCAATTTAGAACTAGTTGATTCCATCGTGTGTGTGTGTATATATATATGGTTGCTGCGGCACTCTATCAAAGATTCTAATAACATTAGTGAACTTGAAAAGGAGAAGGATAAGAAATCAAAGTCAATATTAGTCTGCCAAATCCTTAATTTTATTTTTTATATGGTTAATTAATTATGATCATGTTATTCCTTACTTTATTAATTGATTTGAGGGTTTCTGTTGCATGGCGGTAGTGTGTAATTCATGATTATGATTTTAAGATGGTATCTGCATGTAGGTGTTAGTTTTCACATTATTATTGTTTGAATATATGTTGCAGAAAAATGGCTTTAGGAGGAACAGCTCCCCCAAGAGGAAGTGCAGCAGCAGCTGCTAGCTTAAGGAGAAGGAGAACAACCAGCGGTGGTGCCTCCGGAGGAGCAGCTGGAACTATGCTTCAATTCTACACCGATGATGCTCCGGGGCTCAAGATCTCTCCAAATGTGGTTCTTGTAATGAGCATTGGCTTCATTGCATTTGTTGCCGTCCTCCATGTGATGGGCAAGCTTTACTTTGTGCGTAGGGAGGCATAAGGATAAATGACATGTAGTTCAAGTTCATTTTTGTATTTTGTATACTCAATCTCTGTTGTGGAATTTAGATTTTCTGTTGATGGATCCATCTCTTTACTTTTGTTACAGTTTTTTAACATTAATGAACAGTAGTGGCCCTGAGATATATTTCTGTTATATCTTGTGTTTTTGGGCGAACTTTTCTAGTCAATACTTTTTAAACGCTGCTTATTACCTGAAAGTGACACATTAGGAGAATATGGTTTGATAAAATCATTGTTAAAGAATAAACAACTCAAACAAGGAATGCATGGTCGGGTTTGTTGCTCCTATGGCTATGCACTCCACGAGTGAACAATACATTGAGGGCTTTGCATAGGTGTCAGCGGATTTAGTAGTTAATACATTGAGCTTTTTTTTATATGTAGTTATTAGGAGTTGATAACTTATCTCTAATAGGCATCTAATATCGCCCATACTTCCTTCTTCTGACACGTGAACATTTTAGAAGCTAGAACAGAGGCTACCCTTTTAGAAGTTAAAACAGAGGCTATCCAAGCTGTTCACCATACGAAAGAACACTTTCTAACAGATTAAAAACATTAACATCTAACACGGCCTCTTTGATGATACTAGTTACATTGGCTAGAGAAGGGGATGGGGAAAAATACATCGCACAGACTAAGATATATTATCAGCTGTAAGCAGAATCTCTTCCAATCGGAGAAAGCCTAAATTCCAATAGATTACATCATACCAATGCCCTGTGGCGATAAAAAAGAAAATAGTAATCGTCTGCTGATCAAATTGTTAGATATCCAATCCTGTTTAATATAGGCTCGAATTAAAAGCTCGTAAATAGTCACCCAAATGGTTCCATTACAGAGCAAAACTGCTATTTGCACGGTTTCAACCAAAAAGTTTTATCTTAATTTGATGCACAGATGATATAGCATGTTAAATACGGTTATCTGATTAAATTTTATCTTTTTGATGATTATTCATGCGATAAATTAAAAAAAAAAATAGTTTGCTGGAAATATTTTATTAAATCATCAAAATTTTTTATTTAAGATGACCGTTCACTTAATTAGTGTTAAAAGTAGTTAATTTTGCTAAATTAAAATGCATATCTAGATATTGGGTGTAAAATATGTACACCATAGTAAATTGATCTAGCTTGAACCAGATTATTATGACATTACAAATTTAAACAAAATATTCTGTTATCCGGTTTGAGTGGCATCATTTTGTTTGGTGGGTGCTCTTCTTTTCATGCATGTCCTTCTCTACCAAGACAATAAGCACATTCCATGACATCAATTTGCTCTGATTTCAATTTTGATATGACGCAGATAACACTGCACAATACTGTGATTCTCTGAATGAAGCAACCGGATTCTCTTCTGCATGCCAATAGAAAAAATGAATCGCATGAGAAGCAGTTATGTTACGTCCTATCCAACTGTTTATAAGTTAATACTTCATCAATCTCTTATTTTCTTCTTAATTATCTTTTAGAAGGTGAATATTGAAATTGATAATTGAAAATTGTTAAATGATTTAACATGATTAACTAAATTGTTATCTAACGATTTTCAACTATTAAATGTAACATATTAAGTACGATGTGTTGTGATTGTGTGCAGTTTCTGAAAACTGCAAGACCACAACAACTTTGGTCCGTGAGGGAGATTCATATTCTACTGTTCAATGAGTAGTTCACACAATATGACAAGATATTTATGTTTGTACCGAGTGAAGAAATAATCATATTTGATCAGAATTTCTGTTACAAACAAGTCTTATCGAATGATTATCATTTATAAGTTTCTCGCTTAGAAAATCCAAAATATTTTTTTTTTCTAATAATTTATCTTGCTTCAATTTGTATGAATTATTGGTATAAAATATTTGATGTAAATATTTAATTATGAAAATTTGTTCAACATTTTTTAAAAAAGCTATAAAGCACCCACATTGACAAGGACACAATACACATGATACGAGATAAACAGATACACAAAATTTAAATTTGTGTAAGACATAAAGACACAATATATACATAAAACATAAAATATAAATTAATATTTTAATTATTTTAAATATTTTTAAATTATATAAATATTTAAAATAATTTTTTATTTTAATAAATAATAATAATATATATTATTTCTAAATTCATTTAAAAAAAAATAACAATAAGGTGCTGACACCTGATGGTGTCTAAGAATATGTCCGAAAAAATAATTTTTTATTAAAATATAGTTAAATACGAAAAATAGGTATTTTCTTCGAAATGTGTTGAATAATATACAGACACAAAAAATGTCCGCTGCTTCATTAGAAAAAAAAAAAAAAGTAAAAAGTATTATGTATTATCACGTAATAGATCTATTTCATATATCAAAAGCATGCATAATAATCTATCATGTGACCATATATAATAGAAGATAATTTATCCTCTAGTTTTCAGAAAATACTAGAATCATCGAAAATACTTTTAACTATACATTATTAGTGTATATAATTTAACTATCTACTTTTGGACAAACATTTAATCAAATTACATCAAGTAACTCCTTTACATTAGCGGTGTATAATAATTAAACTCACTTATAAAAACATTTCTTATCAACTATTTTCATGCTATATAAGGTAAACTACATTAAGAAAAACATAACGTAAGTAAGAAGTTTATGAATTTGAAAAAGAAAAAAAAGTTTTCCTCCTCCAAAAATGGACAATACAATCAAGCATGTGAGTGAGATCTGAACCACGTAAGATGGAAAAAGGTGTGTATGTCCCAAAACTAAAGCACCAACTTAGATTCATGTTTGACCCAATAAGCCATGCGCCACACCATGCACAAAACATCATAGGCCATATAGCATTTAACATTATAATGTTACTTAGAAAAACAAAAAGCTTCACTCTCACACTATCTCTCATCTCATTCATTGTGTCTTTCTTTTGCCGTTGGAAGCTTTAAATGCCTCACTTTAATGCCTTACTTTAATGCTCTTCTCTACCCTCTATCACTATGCTTCCCTTCCCTCCATAGTTTCCTTTATTCATTAGTATCTTATATAGTCTCTTCCCTCTTTCAGTGTCAAATCAAAATTCTTCTTTTGAATTCCAAATTCACCTCAAAATCATACTCCATTGTCACTATTTCATACATATATCTATATGGATCCTTCACTCTTAGCAGTTCCTACCGTTTTGCTGTTTTGTGTCCACAAACTGTTTGTAATTCTTCCTCTATGAACATAATTTGTGTCATTCTCATTTCTCAACTCTGCTAGCTTTTCTGCAAGACTTCAAATTCTCTTGGAAGGACTGCATTTGAAAAAGTCGAAAGTAAAGTGAGTTTATTGAAGTTGCTTTACTTTGTTCTCTTCTTTTGTTTTTCTCATCCTCACATGATCATTGTCTAGTCCAATCCTTTGTTTGCATTCTTCCCCTTTTTGTTATATCCACTGAGATTTGGATTCTTGTTATCTCTATTCAGTGTCTTTTCCATCTTTGTTCCTTTCTCTCTCTCACACACATACATTACTTTTACTTGCATTTGAAACTTTCATATATTGATGTGCAACAAAGTGGTGTTGGTGTTTTTTGGTTCATATGTGATTTGCTTTGTTGGGACCCTCCAACTTCTCTTTCCAATTCAAGCAGCTATGAAATGACATTGTTCTTGTTAGAGGATATCTTTCTGCAAATTCATGATGCAAGTGCTGTTATTCTTCCTGTCCCATTTTCTAGTTCTATTTGGTCAAGTGATCTCAACAGACACAGTTTTCAATGATGATGTTCTGGGGTTGATTGTGTTCAAAGCTGCTCTACAAGACCCAAATGGGAAACTCACTTCTTGGAATGAAGATGATAACAACCCTTGCAACTGGGTTGGTGTGAAATGTGACCCTTCAACTAATAGGGTAAATGCCCTTGTTCTTGATGGATTCTCTCTTTCTGGCCACATTGATAGAGGCCTATTGAGATTGCAGAACCTTCAGATTTTGTCACTTGCTAGGAACAACTTCACAGGGAGCATAAACCCTGATCTTACCAGCCTTGGGAATTTGCAAGTTCTTGATTTCAGTGAGAACAATCTATATGGACCAATCCCAAATGGTTTTTTCCAACAATGCTGGTCTCTGAGATCAGTTTCATTTGCAAATAACAACCTTTCAGGTAAAGTTCCCGAGTCTTTGAGTTCATGCACTTCATTGGAAACTCTAAACTTTTCCTCTAATCAGCTACATGGTGAATTGCCATCCGGGATATGGTATCTGAAGGGTCTGCAATCATTTGATTTTTCAAGTAACCTGCTAGAAGGAGAGATTCCTGAAGGAATTCAGAATCTGTATGATTTGAAGGAGTTAAGGCTTGGCAAGAACCGACTCTCCGGCCGGCTTCCGGAGGACATTGGAGGCTGCTTGCTGTTAAAGTTTATTGATTTCAGTGATAATTTTCTCTCTGGGAAAATTCCTGAGTCAATGCAAAGGCTCACCTCATGCACATCACTCAGTTTGCAGGGGAATTCGTTCACCGATCACATTCCGGATTGGATTGGAGAATTGAAGAGTTTGGAGATATTGGACCTTTCTAACAACAGATTTTCTGGTTGGATTCCAAAATCAATTGGAAATGTTGATTCACTGAGTGTGTTGAATTTATCCAGGAATGAGATCACTGGGAACATACCAGATTCAATGATAAACTGCAACAAGCTTTTGGTTCTTGACATTAGTCACAATCACATGGCAGGGATCCTTCCTTCATGGATATTCAAGATGGGGTTGCAAAGTATCTCACTTTCTGAAAACAACTTGAGAAAATCCATACCTGTTTCTTATCATGGTCTTCAGATTTTGGATTTGTCATCAAATGCATTTTCTGGCAAAATTCCATTCAGCATTGGAGGACTCAGTAGCTTGCAAGTGTTGAATTTGTCAACCAATAACATCTCTGGCACTATTCCAGTAAGCATAGGAGAACTCAAATCTTTGTACATTCTTGACTTGAGTGGGAACAAGCTCAATGGAAGCATTCCTAATGAAATAGAAGGTGCAGTTTCTCTCAGTGAACTGAGGCTACAAAAGAACTTGTTGAGTGGAAGAATTCCAAGACAAATTGAGAAGTGTTCATCCTTAACATCCTTGTAAGCTCTCAGTTCATAGCTTCCATCTTTCATGCTTTATTATTGATAGAGATATAACTATTCATGTGTCTTCTTATCAACTTAAGTTTTTGAGAGAAATGATATCATGACATAGTATCAGAGTTTCTATAGCTGAAAGGTCTAGTGTTCGATCTTTATTGAACCCCAGAAGAGAGAATTTCAGCATAAGACCAATAAAAAAAAAAAGTCTATGCAGAAATTCACGCAAACCCAAAAAGAGAATCTTGTATGAGAGGCCGTGTTAGAGATATAACCATTCATGTGACTCTTTCAATCTAGCTTAAGTTTTTTTTGAAAGAAGTGGTTTCATGACAATTATTTATTTCTTAATGTGGGTGATTTACTTATAAGAGATTGAACTGCTAACAACTTAGAACTAAGCAAGCTTCTTGTACTTAAAAGATGTTATTCATTTGACAAATTCTCCCAACAAAACTTTACTTGATTTTGTTGAACTGCTAACAACTTAGAACTAAGCAAGCTTCTTGTACTTAAAAGATGTTATTCATTTGACAAATTCTCCCAACAAAACTTTACTTGATTTTGTTGAATATAGTAGTGAAGATTTAAATAGTTATTGATTGTCAATGCTGCAGGAATCTTTCACACAACAAGCTTATTGGTTCAATCCCTGCACCAATTGCAAATCTAACCAATCTTCAGTATTTAGATTTGTCATGGAATGAACTCTCTGGAAGCTTACCAAAGGAGCTAACAAATCTTTCCCAAATTTCATCATTCAATGTTTCTCACAATCATCTTCAAGGAGAGTTACCAGTTGGTGGTTTCTTTGATACCATATCTCCCTCTTCTATCTCTGGTAATCCATTGTTATGTGGTTCTGTCTTCAATCACTCCTGCACCATTGACCATCAAAAACCAATTGTCCTGAATCCGAATTCTTCTTACTCCAACTCAGGAGCATCCTCACAAAACCGCCATCATAAAATCATCCTCAGTATATCTGCACTTATAGCTATTGGTGCAGCTGTTTTCATTGCCATTGGTGTGGTGGTAGTTACTGTTCTAAACATCCATGTGAGGTCCTCAACTTCGCATTCACCGGCTCAATTTGCATTATCCGGTGGTGGCGACGAAGACTATAGTGGTTCGCCCGTGAAGGATCCAAACTATGGCAAGCTAGTTATGTTTTCCGGCCATGCAGAGTTTGCTGATGGGGCTAATAATCTTCTAAACAAAGACAGCGAAATCGGCCGTGGTGGATTCGGAGTTGTTTATTGCACTGTCCTTCGCGACGGCCGTTCTGTTGCAATCAAGAAGCTTACAATCTCTGGTTTGATAAAGTCACAAGAAGATTTTGAGAAGGAAGTTAAGATTCTAGGGGAGATCAAGCACCAGAATCTTGTAGCACTTGAAGGTTATTATTGGACTTCATCATTGCAGCTTCTTATTTATGAGTATTTATCCAGAGGGAGTTTGCATAAGCTTCTACATGATGAAAATAGCAAGAAAGTTGTGCTTTCTTGGCAACAAAGATTCAAGATTATTCTTGGCATGGCAAGAGGTTTGGCCTATTTGCACAAACTCAACATGATCCACTACAATCTAAAATCAAACAATGTTCTAATAGATTGTTCTTATGAGCCTAGAATTGGAGACTTTGGCCTTGTGAGGCTATTGCCAATGCTGGATCATTATGTCTTGAGCAGCAAGATACAGAGTGCACTTGGATACATGGCTCCGGAATTCGCCTGCCGGACGGTTAGGATCACGGAGAAGTGCGACGTGTACGGCTTCGGAGTCCTTGTTCTTGAGGTGGTGACAGGGAGAAAGCCTGTGGAGTACATGGAGGATGATGTGGTTGTGCTTTGTGACATGGTGAGAGGTGCATTGGAAGGAGACAAGTTAGAGCAGTGTGTTGATGAGAGGCTTTTTGGTAATTTTGCAGCAGAGGAAGCAGTTCCTCTGTTGAAATTAGGGTTGGTTTGTGCTTCACAAGTTCCATCAAACCGTCCAGATATGGCTGAGGTTGTCAACATTCTTGAAATGATCCAATGCCCTTCAGAAGGACAAGAAGAAATACAAATAAGTTCTTGAAAATTAGTGTTTTTTGTACTCGTTTTATTTTTCGCACATTGAACCGATTTATTCTCTTTTACTCACCTGGTGTTCAGGTGACGAGAGAGTGAGTCGGTTCATTGTACGAAAAAATAGAATGAGTATAGAAAACATTTATCGTTTTAAGTCATAAAGATTGGGAAACAACATATAGTACTTGCTTCAAAGCTGCTATACAATGCAAGGAATATTCATAGCAATGTTTGTTCTGTTTAAATGAAGCATATGGAAATATTTAAATCCAAACAAGTTATGAGTCAATTCCTTTGCCAACCTTTTTGTTTGTTCTTTCAGCCGTTGTTGTCATATTATGCAAGTTTAACAAGTTTTCTTGTTGATTTTTATTTTATTTTTTATTTAATTTTAAAATGTTTATGTTGATATCAGTGTTTTGATTATTAGATTTTTCTTCATGATTTTAGCGGATAATACATTGGTGTCACTATCATAATATTTCCCTAGAAAGCTTAATTGCTTTTTGGGAATTTAATTTAAATATTTTAAACTGCACTTTTATGATTTCTGCTAATGGTGGAAAACAGTGTTTCAATCATGTTGGTAGGAACCACATCGTAGTGTAATTAATGTACACTACTAAATATTATCATCAAACTTAGTTTGTCAAGGTTCAATCAATAATTAGATATTCAATTTTTGTCTATTGATGTGATCGATTAGATACTCCTCAGTTTATTTAGAAGGGAAGTTACTAATATTTTTATGGTTTAATAGACTTAGAAGTATACAAACATGGTAGATCATAGGCTCATAGCATGATGCATGCATTTGTTGTTAATATTGGTTATACATGATCATTAGAGCGCTATTTTTTTTTCCCTTAAAATTAGAGTTAAGAGTGAGATTCGAATCCTAAATCTTTAGTTGAAGATGGAAAAATTATGCTATTTGAATTATTACTCGTTGACAATCATTAGAGCTTGTTTGAAAACTAATTAATATAAAAAAAAAGTATTGTTTACTTTAAGAAAAAAAATTTATTTTTATTTAAAATTTAATTTCATGATTTAGAATGACTATAATATATTAATAGAATAAAATTTAAATTTGAAGAGTGTGAGAGTGAATTTTTGGAAATAGACCATTTTTTATCTGATTTATAAAGAAAAGAAAAATAAGAATTGGAATTTTCAAATAATTTCAAATAATTTATTTTTAGTTAATCTAAAGTAAGAAAAAAAAATTCAACTCTTGTGAATTTTAATTCCTAGCATTCTAAAAAGTTCTAAGGTAACATTTGTTTTCACAAACTAAAACTGAGATTGGAGGATTAGAATTTAGTATTGTATTTAGTGATCAAAGATCGGAACTAAAATTTTAATTTCGGAATACAAAATTTTAGTCTTTTCAATATCTCCAGAGAATAAGAACACAAAAGACTAAAATTTTTAGAGACAAAGACTGAAATTTTAATAACATTTAAAAATACTCTCATTTAATTTTTAAATTTTAAATTTACCTTTCAATTTTTATATTTATTTTAAATTAAATGTAATGTTGAGACACAAATCAATTTATTATATTTTATACCAAATATAATATAAAAATTTAATTTAATTTCTATCTTTCTATTTTTATCTCTTAATTTCAATCTTTCGGTCTCAATCTTTCTTTCAAATGCAGCCAAAATGTAATATACCTACCTAGCTATGAATTATTAGTTAACCAATATTAATTTACATTATGAATTATGAATTTATGATCCGTCTAATAGAAAGAAATATCTATCGTCCTAATAATTATCTATCCATGTGTTGATAGGGGTACGGTATGAATAACACAGCAAATAAATATCATAAACAAATAGCTTTTGGTTACCCTTTCTATCTAAAACTGAATTCTTTGAGATCCAAGACCAAAATGAAACGTGGGGAACAAAGCATGGCTACGGGGCATAGTAATTAGCACAAAGTATGAGCCACCACTACAAATAATGTAACAAATGGAAATGAAGGAAAAAAGAAAGTGATGAAAGAGGAAAAGCACTCCCTTGCTTTATTGAGACTCCAAAGGAAGAAATTGAAATTTTATTTGAAAGAATTTGTGTAACATTAATTAAAATTTAAATATTTTAGTTACATATTTTTATCAACAAAATTAATTGTTTAGCTATGTTCTACACTCGTCTGCTTACCAAAATGACTATGCTTTTAAATTCAATACGAAATGCTTTTAAAAGATTTACATTCTTAAATTAAAATACATAAATAATTTTTTTTAACAAAATATGACTCACTATAAAAATATATAAGTCCACTAGAGAACTAATAAAAAATCAGCTAACTTCATCTAATAATTAATTATTGAATCACAGCCAAACAAACTTACTTATTCACTATTTTTTGAAAATTATCCTTTTTTTTCTTATTCCTTTTAACATCATAGTTTTTTATTCAAAATTTTCTTTCAAATTATTAACGGATTTTTAAATTAATTAGCTGAATTAATATTAATTCTTTGGACTTTTTCAAAAATATAATAATAATTTACTTTTCAAAAGTATAAACTCAATGATTAACGCTTGGATGTGAAGGTAATATGCTGTCTCAAATCTCAACGCTAAAAGAAGAAAAAAAAAATGGCTATAGGACTAGCACAACAACATTATTAGTATCAAATACTATATGGTTCTTGGACATCATAAAAGCACATCAAGAAGAGTCATCCTTAGTCATTTTTCCAACTATATTATGTGCACTGCTGTTTCAGATTGCTGTCTAATTGAAAAAAGGGGGAACACAATACTACTACAGCATACACTTTATAATAATATAATATAATGTAATGTGTCACACACTTTAATAATAGGATATAATGTTGGGAGCACGTTATTATATATTGTTTTCCGTTCACGCTACCCTACATAATAAAAGATGCTCAACATTATTATTCAGAATTAATCTACACGTAACAGATTATGTTATGAAAACAACAAACTTCATTTTAAAAGTCCACACAGAAAAATTTTGCCATAAATTATTTAAAATTTTATAGTTTAGACAATGTAATATATAGGGTTTTTTATTTAATGTGACAAATTTGTTAGTTTAAATTTTTAAGAAAAATATTTTATGACGAATAATCGCTTATTTTTTCTCATAATTAAAAAAAACGGTTTATAGCAAACTTTTGCGTGAGAGAGCGTAATAAAACATTATTGTTTAGAAGAACAAAGCATTATGCAATGATTAATATGAAGTTGGTCTCCCGCCTCTGAGGTTCACTTTGTGGAGACACAATGATACTGAAGGCATAGCTTCAATAAGCACGAAAATGGAAAACGATACATCAAAAAATTGAACAAAAGCTACTCTTTGGAGAAGAGTTATCTCACATCGTGGAACATCATTATATTAATTTTTGGGTGCCCTAAGCTTTTAATTAGTCTACCCCATGCGCAGTGGCGGAGCTTAGTTCAGACAAGGGGGACATGGCCCCCCCAAACTTTTTATAAAAAACTTAGTAGTACTTTTTTAGAAGATAAAAAATAGTTCAATTGACTTAAATATTTTACTATGACTTAAAGTATCTAATAAGTTCAATAAACAACACTCTCTCTATCTTTAAGTTCAAATATAAAAAAATATATATTTTTATTTATTTAATTTAATATTATTTTATATTTTACTATTTATTTAATTTAATTTTTTATATGATAAAAAAATAGAATATTCAATAAGTATTAATATTATTGTATTTGTATAAATTGATAAAAAAAATTCAATAAATATTATAAATTTTAATATTTATCCTTCTAACTTCTTCTTTACATATTTTACAGGATATATATTCAAATTTTTATATAAAATAATAATGAAAAATCAAAGAATTGATACATTTTTTAAGAGGAAGACTAATATTTAAGAAGGAGAACATATAACTTTTACAATATCAACACCTGTAGATAGTTCTTCTACTTTAATGAATTACGAAGAAAGTGTGATATAACTTTCAAAAGTTCAAAAAATTACATCTGATGACTTTAACTGACGCAGGAGCAAGTAGAGTTAGTAGGTTAATTATATTAGTTAATTGTAATAAGGGAATATAAATCTCATATTGTTTAGGATAGTGAACTTTGTGTTATATTTTAGTCCCACATCGTCCGAGTCATGAAGGCTTTTCCTTCCCCTACTAGTATAAATAACTCATGTACCTTTTATTTATGAAATAGAGTTGAAGTTGATTTTTGAATATAAAATAAGCTGTGTGCTTATTTTCCTCTAGACTCTTTGAGAGTAAGAGGTGCATCCTTGGCTTGGCCGACCAAGGTGGATTTATGGCTATTTTCACCATAGTGGGGTTACTAACCTCGCCAAGATTGGTGAATCTAAACTATGTCACCATAGTGGGGTTGTTAACCTCGCCAAGATTGGTATCCCAAGCGACATCCCGACGTCAGTTTGGTATCAGAGCAAGGTCGGTCCTTGTGGCTTTCACCTTGCTTTAGTGGAATTTTATTTGATTTGTAGGTGCAGGTTTTTGGCGTGGATTCGCCAATGAATTTTTTTTTGTGTGGATTCATCAATGCGATCGTCTGCTGCCACGGATCTTGTAAAATTTTATCTGATTTGTGAGTGTGGGTCTTTGGTGTGGATTCATCAAGGAGATCTTTTGGTGTGGATTCATCAAGGAAATCATCTGCTATCACAAGTCTTTTCACGCAAAAGTTCTTTCAACCCAAGGAGAATGACGCAGGAGTAAGTAGAGTTAGTAGGTTAATTATATTAGTTAATTGTAACAAGGGAATACAAGTCCCATATTGTTTAGGATAGTGAATTTTGTGTTATGAATTAGTATCACATCGTCTAAGTTATGAAGGCTTTTCCTTCTCCCACTAGTATAAATAACTCATGTACCTTTTATTTATGAAATAGAGTTGAAATTAATTTTTGAATATGAAATAAGCTGTGTGCTTATTTTCCTCTAGGCTCTTTGAGAGTAAGAGGTGCATCCTTAGCTTGGCCAACCAAGATGGGTTTATGGCTATTTTCACCATAGCGGGGTTGCTAATCTCGCCAAGATTGGTGAATCTAAACTATGTCACCATAGTAGGGTTGTTAACCTCGTCAAGATTGGTGACCTAAGCGACGTCTCGACGTCATTAACCTTAACTTTTTGGAACGAGATCTTGAAAAACGGTTTTAAATTTGGCAATATCACCCAAACCAAAGAGATGAGATTAGACGAGCTTATCTTAAATGGGTCCATATCAAAAATATTTTGACAATTATTTTCTATATGGCCCCTCCAAAATTTTGTTTCAAGTTCCGCCACTGCCCATGCGTATATATGTGTGACAAAGGAGAGCCAGAGACTATATGAGATACTGCATATATAATAGTCTTTCAATTGAAATATTAATATTTATATATGTTGAGAACATGTTGAAGGAAGAGTTTCTAGTGTACTTGGAACATTAGTGTTTCAGTTATTTTAACTGTTAATTTAAATTATAAAAAAATATATAATATATATTAATTAAAATCAACAATTAAAATAATTAGAACACTGATATTCCAAGTACATTTGAAATATTTTTCATGTTAAAACAATGCATCGGAGTAGGTAAGAAATTATAGTTGGTTGTCATAAATACGTGAAGAGAAAGCACGGAAAGCTAATGCTGTATACAATAAAAGTAAAATTGAAATAACATCAAATGATAAATAAATAATTAATTTTTAATAATTACCAATTTAAAATTCAAAATAATTAAGGATTTGTAAGAATTACGTAAATCCCAAAAACGGCCTCCTTCCCTCTTATCTGTTGTGACTGTTTTTTCGCCCAGTCTTTTCTTCTCTCATCGGTGTTACACCGCTACAAATACCAGCTGCCGTCACCCAAAACTCACGCTAACGTGCGCACTACGAACGCCCAGCAGTACTGTCCCGCAGTCCCGCATCGCGCCAATCATGCAGCCCCTCTTCTGCGTCGGCGGTTTCTCCCTCTCAACGTCGTCATTCGCGACGTATAAGGACACACAAGTGTGCTGTTTTCATATGTCCATCACGCCTTACAAGATCGTAAATGGAGACACTCCCTTCGCACACGTTGTGTCCGTCGCACAGCCCAAGACCGCCATGGCCGCCGCCGCCTTCAATGAGCTTGCCTCCCCCTACATAAGTATAGGTCCAAGATCAACGTAGGATAGCACAACAATAATTGTGCAAGCAATTAGTTTAGTCTATGATGCTCCCATTTTTGTACATGCAAACGTACCCCACTTCAAAAATGCCTTGTCTTGCGCGGCCAACTTGGCTTTCTTGGATTTCGCTTCTCTTACATCTTTAAGGTATATACATCAACGGACAAATTTAGATGCTGGATGTTCAATTCACTAGATATGTAGATAGTTATTTTAATTTTTAATTGGATGATTATTTTGTTTGATTCAGTTTAAGTATATACAATTAACAAATACTAGATGGTTATATCACTAGGTAATCAGATGATTATTTTAATAACTATGTGGATGGTTGTTTGATGGCTGGTGAAGAAACTTCTAAGGAGGCCGGAGAGGTGAGATAATTGATGAGGATGTGGTAGCAGATGTTGGGGGAGAGGGTGTTTGGATAAATTCTATTGAAAAATTAGGGTTAGAATGATTATTTTTTTAAAATAACTGTTTGAATTTTTTTTTGTATTAAGCTAAATTTATAATTTATTGTACACATTGTCAAGATTCTTCACCGTCCCTAGTGAAATTCATACGTTAATAGCCTTGGATAAATTTCAAATGTTATTTCACGCTAGTAGTTAATTTCAAAGTTAATATGCATTCAAAATTCGATTATTTATTTTTACCATCACTTATATGTTATATCTACTTCGATCTATCTATCCATCTACTTATATCGGAATTGTGATTGGGAATTAACTGTTCGAACAAGCAAATGTTATTGGTTTTTATCTTGACAAAACTTAAAGAAAAAATGAAGAAATGAGCAATTATAAAGAGGAGGCATATCTGAGTCAGAGATAAAATTATGACTAAACTCCCACAACTAATGATTAAAAGTTTTTTGCAAAGTTCATAAACGGGTTATTAATCCATAAATATAAAGGGTCATTTGAATTTGTTGAACGCATTGAGGAGATAACCTGTAAAGTAAAACTCCCATCTTTCATGAGAATCCATCCAATTTTTTATATAAACGTGCTCAAATTATATCATGCAGACCAAATTGAATTGAGTAGAAGTGATTCAAATTGTGTTTTATCTATGGTAATTAAATCATTTGATAAAGAAGTCAAAGAGAATTTGTGAAACGAAAAAGAGTATTGCTAAATATTCAATACTTGATTAAATTGAAGAGACACCAAATATTACAACCTAATTCATTTAGGAATCACTTAAATTTTTAACTAAATTTTTTAACATTAAAAATTTGTTTGGATAAATTTAAAAAAAAAAATCTTTTTTTAAGTTTTTTTTTAAAAGATTTATAAAAAAAAGTAATTTTATGTTTAAAAATTTCATACAAAAAATTCTTTTTATTTATTAAATATATTTGAGTATAACCATATAAAAAATATTTTTTTATTTATTTATTACGTAAAAAATCTTTTTTTTAAATATCTTTTAAAAAAAATGTAAATTATAACTTCTTAAAAAAGATATTTTTTAGTACTTTTACTTTTACAACTAAAAATTTATCAAACACACTAAAAAATAAAAAAAAATATTTTTTATTAAAAAATATATTTTTTTTATCAACTTAAGGATGCACAAACAAGCACCAAGCTCTCCTAACTTAGTTTCTAGGCTAAGTACTATTTTAACTTGGCAAAGAGAACTAGTTAGGTTCGTCAACTCAAAAATCAAAATTACACCAAAATTAATATAAATGACTTTTTCTTCAAAAATTATGTGTTTGTTTAGGCGTCATTAAATTAATAAAAAATCTTTTATTTTTTATTTTTTATTTTTTAAGATATTTGATAAATTTTTAGTAATAAAAGTAAAAGTACTAAAATAATAAAAAATATCTTTTTTGAGAAATTATAATTTACATCTTTTTTTAAAAGATCTTTTTTTTTAAAAAAACTATTTTTCATGTAATAAATAAACAAAAAAGTACTTTTATATGGTTATATCTAAATATAATTGATAAATAAAAAATTTTTTTTGTATGAGTTATTCAAACATAAAATTATTTTTACTTTTTTATAAAATTTTTTAAAAAAAGATAACTTAAAAATTTTTTTTTTTTTTAAAACTCAGCCAAACAAATCCTATCTCTCTAAGTTTTTTCTCTTTGCATTTTCTATTCCTTCACATATTTGTCTTTTTCTTATTATAGAAAGATAGAATAAAAAGAGTATGATAAATAATGAGTAAGAAATGAAGAAAAAGATGAGTAGAATGTGCCGTTAAGTGCTCACTAAGAGCGATCTTTTCCTTAATTCAAAATCTGGTCGATATGCTCATATATATAAAAGGCAATGCATCCAAAAATTAAATCTGTGCACACTGAAATTCTGAACGTTGCATGAGGAAATTCTTCTAGATGTGGTGGTACAATCTGATTGTCCTTGTAATCCATGAATGCCAAATGTATAGTTATGATGTACCTATTATTCTTGCTAATTCTAACATCTTTATTTTTCTTTGGCTCCATTATTTGATTTTTTTTTTCCGTGCTCATGTATTGATGCTTTTCCTTTTCTATTTGTCCTGAGCTATATCCCTATTGTGTTACTGGTCCAATGTGCAAAATGTTTGTCCAATAAAAGAACTGATTTGCAATGCTTGTTCACAATGCAAAACTGACCTGCATAATTTGTAGTTTTTATTGGGCGGTTTTTGGGCCTGCACATCTTAACATAAATCAAAACAAAATGGATTAACTAAAGAGTTCACTCGTCCGCTTAAACAAGTGTCGGAAATTCGAATCTCGTCTTATGCATACAGCAATTTATTGGTTAGCGACAAACTCTTAAATGAAGTTCAGATCCGCGATAGATTAGTCTTTGACCTGTCGGAGTGGAGGATACCGTGTGGACAACCAAAAAACAAATACAAAATAAATTTTTAAATCTAACTAATATTCAAGACCAAAAAAAAAAATCTAATTAAATATAGAGACCACTTTAATAAAGATACTAAAAATGTCTTTTTTTTAAGACGTTTACATATGTCATGTTATTATTGAACATTTTTATTAAACTAGTTAATAATTTATTTTTTAATAAACCAGAACAAAATCGGTTTATTATAACAATAATAATAAACCCAATTGTTTGCATTATAATTATCAGACCCGATTTAATCCGATCGAATTACACAATCTAAATCGAACATCTTTAAACTTTTTAATAAAAAGACAAATATATCCCTAATTTTTTGTTTTATGGACATTTAAATTCCTAAAAATTTAAAAATACAATTAAATCTCTAAAAAAATAGATTTATTGTTATTATTATAAAAAAATTGGTTTTATTTTAATTTGTTAAAAAATTTAAAATAACCAATTTATTAATATGTTCAATAATAATGCAAAATGTAAGCATCTTTATAAAAAGACGTTTTAAGCATCTTTGTGGGAACATCCTCCATTAAATATTTGTCATCATAACTTCTGTATGTCAAAATTTTTAAAGGTTTTAAGTGAAATTAAGTAGAGGAATCATTAAGAAAATTCAGTAATTTTTCTATTAAAGTTTTAGCTAGGTTATGTAACTAGTTAAGATTGGTGATTTCAATTGAGGGTTATATTTTGATGAATTTAATTTAGTCAAATTAAGGATTTTGCTGGTGATTGATTGATTGATAATGGATATTATTGTTTATGTTGGGATTGAGAGATGAGGAAATGGCTGATCAAGATATGGGTGTGAAATGACTTGGTGATAATTATGATTTATCGGGGACTTGAGCCGTATATATAAGATAACGAAAATGTTTGATAATTAAATAGAGTTAATAAAAAATAGTTAGAATTTATTTTATTTAATATTTATTAATTGTTATAATAATTATTATAATAATTAATAAATACTAAATATTATAATAATTAATAAATATTAAATATAATAAGTTTTCACGATATGTTTTTGTTTCTCGCATTACCGAAATATGCAATCAATTTGTGAATGCAAAGAGCTGCAAAATTTTATATGATAGAAACAACTTCGGAAGGCCATTACTTGTAACCGGTCCCCAAATCCAATTATTTATAAAATTATATAATTATTATGTGTTTTTTTTATTAATTTAGATTTTTTAAAAAAATAGTATCATGGCACTATATATTACTGCATCTAAACTATATATTTATAAGTTACATAATCTCAAAATATGTAAAGACCAGTTGTTTTTTTTTTTCCGAAACTCAATGACTTTAAGGGGCAACCAAAATTAATTTATGGTTTTGATTATATTGTTAACTTATGACTCCTAACAAAGCGAGGGGACACCCTTAAGGCGATTTAAAAGGACATGAATTAAGTAACAAATATATCAATTCTGAAATTTTAAGCCTTTATAAAACTTCATGCATGGTATATCATACATTTGCATTTCCAAAACAAAAAGAAGACACATATGGCTAGAAATGGTGGTGTGACCTATAAACAAATAACACGTTTCTTCATTATTATTGGATTTGTTATTTGTGCTATCATTGTTGAATCGCATGACAGTATTCCAAAATGGTCTTCAGCTCAATACGATGGTCTTGAACATCAGGAATATAAGCTGAAAAGTTGTCTTCAAACATGCAAGAGCCGCTATAGAAATAATCCGGAAGCGAAGGAGGATTGCATTAAGAAATGCAAAGCTAAGTATGGTCCTCCGGTGGAAAGTTATAACAGTGGTAAGTATTTAAATTTTAAATTATTATATTATATTAATTATCTAATATTCATATTTGATTATATGAAAAATTTTCCACTCATTGGTGAGTGTTAACTGATCAAAGATACAAAGTATGTAGGATATTCAACTATATGATACAAAATAAAAATTAAAACAAAATCATGGTACTTTAAGTAGTTTATTATAATATTCATGAGTTCAACTAGGAAGCTAATATTTTTCAACTGACATCAATCTATATTTTTTATTTTAAATTTTATATCCTAAATGTTAAATCCTAAACCATAAATTTTAAATTATATATCCTAAATTTTAATTTTAAACCCTAAATTTTCTAAAAATAAAGGTTATTCATTCATAAAGAATTAGATATAATGGTAGTGGTTACAGATGACTTTTAAAAGAGTGAGGGTTCATTTGTGAAGCTTCAAAAGTAATTTTTTTGAGTTTTTGATTTAAAAAAGTAGTAGTATTAATGTCTGATATATTTTTTAAAACCAAATTGCAGTTTTCTAAGAAATTATAGGAGTTTATAGAGAAGTTAAAAAAATAAAATCTCTCATAATACTATTACTTTTTATCACATTTTTATAAAATAAGTACTTTTAAAACTACAAACCTAAGTACAAAATAACTTATTTATAAGCTACTTTTAATATAACCATTTATTATTTAAGCTGTTTTTTTAAAAAAAGTTTAATTAAGCTATTTATCCAAACTGAACGGAGTAGAAAAAAAGTTGACTAAATAATATTAATATTTAAAATTTGTTTTTTATATTTTTCAATATTAATATATGAAATAATAAATACTTCAAAATTATCTTAATTTTGGTGTTTTTTTTTAAATTGCACCAAAAGTGTTGAGTAGTATAAAAATTAATAAGATATTGAAAAATAAAGCATATAAATCATTTACCTATATGACAAGGGCCTTAAGATGTAGTCAAAATAATATATGAAATAAATATTTGGGTTAATTGCAATTTATTCCCTGAATTGTAGATTATATGATCTTTAGCCCTTAATCTTTAAAAATTTAAATGTTAATTTGCATATTTTTAAAGTTTAAGGGCTAAAGTCGCATGTGACCTAATGATAATGTTCAAGAGGAAAAGTGCAACTAATCCAAAATATTTCAATAGTTTAATTTATTTTTAACTTTACTTTGTGTTCCATTTTGGTTTTCGTGTTATATATATATACTTCGAGCTTGAAGTACAGTACTCTATAGTCTATATATACTAACACTATTGTTATGTGATGAGAGATAATTTTTTTCAAATAGTTATGCTAAAAAAACCTAACATTTATTTTCTGCAGGCATGTAAGAGTTGAAATTTAATAAATCTTTAATTTCAATATACATAGAAGAAGATTTGAGCACCTCATCGATCAGACCAGAAAATGATTCACATTGCAATACGGGATGTTTAAATACTTTAATTTGTTAATTATATTTGTTACTTTCTTATTATTTCAATTATGCTTGTGGTTTAATAGTTAAATTGTGCCATAAGGCAATAATAGCCATTAGGCTACAATTAAACGTAATAAAAAATTGTGAAGTGACGAAATTTCTTTTACATGCTCATCCAATTTAAAATTTATTTAGACGAATAATCACAAATGAAGAAATATCGCACATTGATCAAATTCAAAAGCGATTCACGAAGTTTATTTTTTTAATGCAAAATATTTGTTCAAAATTTTTGCAACTATTCCAATTCAGTAGCTTTCGAGATTATAGGGCTTCTTTCACCAAGTTGATTAAGGACCGAAAAACAATCTATAAAGACATTCTAATATTTAAAATTTATTTGAATGAATAAATAACTCCTAACTCTCTCTTTTCTATGTGTTGCTCTCTTATTTTTAGATTTTTTTCTTCTCTTTTTTTTCTGTCATCTTCTTCCACTCTCACCGCCATATGTCATCCCCTCTCATTGCTTACACGTCTAACTCTCAAGGTCATCATAAAATTGTCGTCGCGCATCTGACACGTAACTCGAAGGGAACCGTTGTTGTCGAAGGCAGAATCGTCCGCCACCTTCTTCTCCTCTCTAGTTCTCTAATTCTGCAACTACAACTTTTTCTACTTCTCTAACTACCTGTGACGATGTGATTGCATCTCTTTCTCTTTAGTCTCTGGCTCGCTGCTGCTCTTCTCCTCCTTTTCGCTGCCAATTCAGGTAAGATTTTATAAGAAGAAACTAAAAAACTAAACTAGAATTATACTAAAGTTTCATGGCAGGAGCCTTGGTCACAGATTTTGACTTGTCATGGATATCCTATAAACAAGTTTTGTGCAAAATTATAAAAAAATTGCAAGCAATTTTCACCAAATAAAATATAAAAATAAGAAAGCACAATACTTAATCTAAAATTTTTCCTAAACAAGTCATACATACAAAGTGATCTACTTTTACCAATTTAAAAATTCTAAAGTTTGAGCAAAGAAAATTATATACTTATTTTCCTTTCTATTTTGTTAATTAACTTGTTAGAAAGCTTACTAAAATAGAAAAACAATTTAAGACTTATTTCAACTGTATTTACACTAGAATCTTATTCTTTGTCCTTTTTAAATGGTTTTTGAATCACATTTCTTTCTCTTTTTTTTTTCTTCTCACTCTTTGATATGGCAAGCAAGTGCATCGTAATAGTAAGCTATTAAATTAAATAAGACCATATATCAAATCCCAATAAGAGCATTTCATAATCAAGTTAATAAATTTAGGACCGAACAAGGGGAGGATAAAATTGTTAAACTAAAAAAATTGAATTTATAATTCAATCTCAACAACATTAATTTAATATTAATAAATTGAATTTAAATAAAAATTTAGTAAAGTAATAACTCAAAACTCAATAGAATCATCAATAATACATTATAAGTAGTGCACGAATTTCCACTCTTCGTACAACTGAACTAGCAAATACACTGGGTCATCCAAGTAATACCTTGAGGTGAGTCAGGGTTGATGCCACGAGGATTGTTGGCTTGGATCAAACAGTGGTTATCTTGTAAATCTTAGTTAGGTGAATAGAAAAATTGTTTGATTGTTTAAATGCATACAAGTAAAATAAATAAAACGTTACTCAGTTGATGGTGAATCTAATGATAAGAAGATGGTTAAGGCTTCAAAGATGCTTTTGTTCTTCTGGATCAATACTTTCTTACCGTCTACTCCAATTGTGAATGATTTTTTCTATAGTAGGCTGTATGTGATTGCCGCTAGTTTGAGCAGCCGCCAATCTTCCTCTAGGATGAACACCAGGTTTAGTGCGCATTCAGTCTGAATGAGGGTGAAGCTCCTGCAGTTCATTCCTTTGGTGATCCTACTCAAAACGCCACAGACAAGGTCGAATCTTCCAGATCAGAGAATGTTGCACCTTGGTTCTAGCCTTTACCACAAAGACTCTAATCTCCCCATACCTCGACTGAACTGATGTCTTGAGAAGTCCCCAACAAAGCCGTGGATTAGCAATCTAAGAGACGTATCCTCAAGCTAGTGGTTCATTGATATCCGATGAAAGACGCTCGCTAAACCCATGTAGAATAGAGATAACCTTGTGCCGATTCAACTCATTCATAAGGTTGAAGAACGAAGATGCATCTTAGGAGAGGATCAAACACGAATTGAGATAGAACAGTAGTACTTTTATTAATTCATAAAACTCAGCAGAGCTCCTAACCTCAACCTTAAGAGGTTTAGAAACTCATATTGTAAATACAATGATAGGTTCGAATAAAAGTGAGGAAGAAGATCCTAAACAAGGGTGATCTTCTCCTTTAAATTCTAAACTAATGACTAGGAATTACAGAAATATGATAGGCTTAGGCTTGTAGTGAGAAAATCTACTTCCAGGGCCCACATGGTGAGTGTTTGGGCTGAGCTTGAGTATCTCCCACGTGCTAGGACTCCGTAGGGGCGTTGAACGCTGGCTAGGGGCCCCCTTTTGGGCATTGGACACTGGCCACCTCTCTGTGGACGTTGGACGCCAGGTCTGGGGTAGATGGCTGGCGTTGAACGCCAGTTTTGGGTCTTCATTTCCGAAGCAAAGTATGGACTATTATATATTGCTGGAAATCTCTGGATGTTAGCTTTTCATAGTCGTTAAGAACGCTCCATTTGGACTTGTGTAGCTCCAGAAAAGCTCTTCCGAGTGCATGGAGGTCAGATCCTGACAGCATCTACAGTGCTTTCCCTGTCTCTGAATTAGACTTTTGCTCTAGCTCCTCAATTTCAGCCAGAAAATACCTGAAATTGTATAAAAACACACAAACTCAAAGTAGAATAAAAAAAATATGAATTTTACACTAAAACCTATGAAAATATAATAAAACTTAAATAAAATATGCTAAAAACTATATGAAAATTATGTCAGAAAGCGTATAAAATATCTACTCATCACAACACCAAACTTAAACTGTTACTTTTCTCCAAGCAACTAAAAACAAAGTAGGACAAGAAGAGTAAGATACAATAAATCTTAGAGTTTTCAATGAAGCTCAGTTTCAATTGGATGAGCGGGACTTAGTAGCTTTTTACTTGACACCTTCACACCACAAGCACATGGTTAGGGACAGCTTGCTTGAGCCGCTTAGGCCAAGATTTTTGTTTCTTTTAGACCCTCCTAACAATTGATGCTCAAAGCCTTGGAGCCTTTTGCCCTTGCCTTTTAGTTTAAAGGGTTATTGGCTTTTTCTATTTTTTTTTTCGCATGCAATTGTTTTTCTTTTTGTTGCATCTTGCTTTTTGCTGCTTTTTCTTACTTCAAGAATCAATTTCTTTTGATTTTTCAGATTATCAATAATACTTCTCCTTTTTCATCATTCTTTCAAGAGCCAACATTCTTAATTTCAATTTCAAATATGTACTATTCATTCATACATTCAGAAGACAAAAGCAATGCCACCACATCAAAATAATTGACTATTCTTATTATATAACTCGAAAATTCATGCATCTTAATTCTTCTAAAAAATTCACTATTTTATTCCAGTTTGATGATGATAAGAGGAATTATTTTATAACTAATTGACGGAAATAAAAACTATATTATTATTAATGCTTATGCAATTCTTTAAATTAAAAGATAGAGAAATAAAATAGAACTTAAAATACTACTAGTGATCATGTAATCCTAAATATAAGAAATAGAAATTAGAATAACAGAAATATGGGAGGTGGAACTCAACCACCTTAATCAAGAGAGGTGCTGGGTTCTTCAGGGAAGAGTTTCTGGCACTTCAAAGCTTCAAATTCACGCCCCTGCTTCTCTTTCTCCTTGACCAGTTTGCAAATCATGCTAGTCTGATCTTTCTGCTCTTCTCTTAGTTGATCCAAGGTGGTTTGTAGTTGAATCACAGATGCTTTCAACTGAGTCCAATATTCAGTTGGAGGGATCTCTTGTGGAGGCTCAGATGTCTTCCTTTTGGGATGATCCTCTGGTACCTTGGCACTTTCCATCACCTGTTTGGTGATTGGGCTTTTCACTGGGATAAATGTATCTATGTGAAGCAGGACTTTAGCCTCTTGACATAGGTAAAAGATGAGGTTTGGATAGGCCAGCCTGGCTTGGGTGGACATCCTATTTGCAATCTTGTATATCTCATGGGGATTAATTTGGTGAACTTCTACCTCATTCCCCAGCATGATGCAGTGAAATGCCCATTCTTCACCCTTTTCTGGCGTTCAACGCCAGAGAGATGCTTCCTCTAGGGTGTTATGCCTCTTGTTCTACATCATTTTGTCTCTGTTTAAATACCGTTCATGATCACTAACACACAAAAAAAGTAAAATAATAAAAACTAATTATGAAGAAAACTAATTTAAGAACAAGAATATTCAAAGGAATAGAAAATAATATGCTTTTGATCATTGGGTTGCTTCCCAACAAGCGCTTCTTTAATGTCTTTAGCTGGACTTGATTGTACTTAGCTCAGTAGCAGTGTTGAGCCTCCTGACTCAATATCTCCTTCAAGGTAATGCTTAACTCTCTGTCCAGGTCCTTACCTTGAAGTTTTATGTACCCATAGGGTGATACACTAGTGACCACATAGAGTCCCTTCCAACAGAATTTGAGTTTCCCTGAAAATAATTTGAGTCTTGAATTGAATAGCAGAATATTTTGGCTTGGTTCAAAGACTCTGGAAGTTATCTTCCTGTTATGCCACCTTTTTATTTTCTCTTTATAGATCTTTGCATTTTCAAATGCCGTTAACCGGAATTTGTCCAACTTATTTAGTTGGAGCATCCATTTTTCTCCTGATACTTTAGCATCAAGATTGAGGAATCTGGTTGCCCAATAGGCTTTGTGTTCTAGTTCCACTGGCAGATGACAGGATTTTTCATACACCAATTGATATGGTGATGTTCCTATAGGAGTCTTGAAGGCTGTTCTGTATGCCCATAGAGCATCATCAAGCTTTTTAGCCCAATCTTTTCTAGAGGCGCTTATTGTCCTCTTCAGGATTCATTTTAGCTCTCTATTTGAGACTTCAGCCTGCCCATTTTTCTAGGGATGGTATGGTGTTGCCACTTTATGACGAACTCCGTAACGGCTCAAAACAGAGTCAAGTTGTCTGTTGCAGAAATGAGTACCTCCATCACTGATCAATGTTGGAGGAATACCAAACCTGCTGAAGATGTTCTTCTGGAGAAACTTCATTACTACTCTAGTATCATTAGTGGGTGATGCTATTGCTTCAACCCATTTAGACACATAATTTACTGCCACAAGGATATAGGTGTTTGAGTATGAAGGTGGAAAAGGATCCATGAAGTCTATACCCCATACATCAAACAACTCAATCTCTAGGTTTTCTTGCTGAGGCATGTCATGACTATGAGGGAGGTTGCCAATCCTTTGGCAACTGTCACAGTTACGGACAAACTCTCTAGAGTCCTTAAAGAGTGTGGACTAGTAGAATCCACATTGGAGAACCTTTTTGGCGCGGCTGTTCGCTCACCTCCAAAGTGTCCTCCAAAGTCAGAGCCATGGCAGTGCCATAGTATTTTGTGTGCTTCTTCTTCAGGCACACAACGTCGGATGATCCCATTTGAGCATCTCTTAAAGAGATATAGTTCATCCCACAAGTAGTACTTTGCATCATGCATGAGTTTTCGAGCTTGATGCCTATTGTATTCTTTAGGAATGAATCTTATAGCTTTGTAATTTGCAATGTCTGCAAACCATGGTGCTATCCGAATGACAAAGAGTTGCTCATCTGAAAAGATTTCAGAGACCTCAGTAGAGGGAGGGGATGTCCCTTCTATAGGTTCAATCCGAGACAGGTGGTCAGCCACCTGCTTTTCTGACCTTTTTCTGTCTCAGATTTCTATATCGAACTCTTGCAGGAGTAATACCCATCTTATCAGCCTGGGCTTAGAATCCTGCATGCTGAGTAGATATTTGAGAGCATCATGGTCAGTGTAGATAATGACCTTAGATCCTATAAATAGGATTTGAACTTGTCAATGGCATAAACCACTGCAAGTAGCTCCTTCTTTGTGGTAGTGTAATTCCTCTGCGCGTCATTTAGAACACGGCTGGCAAAATAAATGACATGCAGAAGCTTGTCATGCCTTTGCCCCAGGACTGCGCCAATGGCATAGTCAGTGGCATCACACATTAATTCAAATGGCAAGTTCCAGTTGGGTGCAGAGATGATAGGCACAGTGATAAGCTTAGCTTTAAGAGTCTTAAAGGCCTGCAGACACTCTTGGTCAAAGACAAATGGAGTGTCAGTAGCTAATAAATTGCACAGGAGTTTTGCGATTTTAGAAAAATCTTTTAAGAACCTCCTATAGAATCCTGCATGTCCTAGGAAACTTCTGATTCCTTTGACTTTAGTGGGTGGTGGTAATCGTTAAATTACCTCCACCTTGGCTTGATCTACTTCTATTCCCTTGTTTAAAATTCAATCCCCAAGGACAACCCCTTCAGTCACCATGAAGTGACATTTTTCCCAGTTTAAAACCAGGTTCGTCTATTGGCATCTTTTGAGAACTAGGGATAAATGATCAAGGCAGGATTCAAATGAATCTCCAAAGATAGAGAAGTCATCCATGAATACTTCAAGGAACTTCTCTACCATATCAGAGAATATAGAGAGCATGCATCTCTGAAAGGTGGCAGGTGCATTGCATAAGCCAAATGACATCCGCCTATAAGCAAACACGCCATAGGGGCATGTAAATGCTGTCTTTTCCTGATCCTGTCTATCTACTACAATTTGATTGTAACCGGAATACCCATCCAGAAAATAATAAAATGCATGCCCTGCTAGTCTCTCTAGCATTTGATCTATGAATGGTAAAGGAAAATAATCCTTTCTGATGGCGTTATTGAGCCTTCTATAGTCAATACACATACGCCACTCTGTAACTGTCCTTGTAGGAATCAGTTAATTCTTTTCATTATGAACCACTATCATGCCTCCCTATTTGAGGACAACTTGGACAGGGCTCGCTCAGGGACTATCAGAGATGGGATAAATAATCTCAGCCTCCCATAATTTAGTGACTTCCTTCTGCACCACCTCCTTCATGGCTGGGTTCAGTCGCCTCTGTGGTTGATCCACTGGTTTGACGTCATCCTTCAGCAGGATCTTGTGCATGCATCGTGTTGGGCTGATGCCCTTAAGGTCACTGATTGTCCACCCAAGAGCTATCTTGTGTGTCTTTAGCACTTTGATTAGTGCTTCCTCTTCCTGTAGTTTTAAGGCAGAGCTTTTGATCACAAGATAACTATCCCCATCTCCAAGAAATACATATTTCAAGGAGGATGGTAATGGTTTGAGCTCGAGTTTAGGAAGCTTGTCCTCCTCTTTAGGAGTTTTCAGAGGCTCCTTAGTTTCCTCTGGCTCCTCTAACTCAGGCTGAGCATAAAAAAAGATGTCATTCAGCTCTTCTTTGAGTCTCTCAGCCATATTCACTTCTTCCACCAAGGAATCAATGATATCAATGCTCTGCACTCCTCTGGAGTGTCTGGATGCTTCATGGCTTTAACAACATTTAGCACAAACTCATCCTCACTGACTCTTAGTGTTACTTTCCCTTTTTTAACATCAATGAGAGTTCTTCTTGTAACTAGGAATGGTCTTCCTAGTATAAGAGTTGCACTCTTGTGCTCATCCATTTCCAGTACCATAAAATCTGTAGGAAAGGCAAAGGGTCCAACTTTAACAATCATGTCTTCAATCACGCCTGATGGAAACTTAATAGAGCCATCAGCAAGTTGAAGACATATGCGGGTTGGTTTCACTTCGTGAGTTAAACCGAGTTTCTTTATTAATAAAACTGGTATCAGGTTGATGCTTGCCCCAAGATCACACAATGCAGTTCTTGTGCAAGCATCACCCAAAGTGCAGGGTATAATAAAGCTTTCAGGATCTTTGAGTTTCTCTGGTAAGCTTCTTTGAATTACTGCACTGCACTCTTCAATGAGGAAGACTATTTCTTCCTCTCTCCAATCCTTTTTATGGCTTAAGATATCCTTCATAAATTTTGCATAAGAAGGTATCTGTTCAAGAGCCTCTGCAAAAGGAATCTTGATCTCAAGTGTCTTGAGATAATCCGCAAAACGGACAAATTGTTTATCTTTTTCGCTTGGCGAAGCTTTTGGGGATATAGCATCTTGACCCTGTATTCATCAACTTTAGTTGATGCAGGTTGAATGCTTATGAAATTAGTAGGGGGGTTAGTAGCTTGCTTAAGAAGGGTGTTATCAGCACTTGTATGTGTCTGACTACCCTTATTTGGGCGTTCAACGCCCTTGTTGCTACCCTCTTCCTAGCGTTCAACACCAGGAACAATGTCCCATGTTGGGCGTTCAATGCCAAGTGTAGGTATCTCTTCTTGGCGTTGAATGCCAATGATATTCCTCTTTGGGCGTTCAACACCCTTAGAGATGTCTTGGACATCAGTCTAGTATCCTTCTGTGAGTTTTTCTTCCCCTGATCTTCTATTACACTGAGGTTGGGTGTTTAGTACTTTTCCACTCCTCAGTTGAATGGCCTGACTGCTGCCTTGTTTGACTCAACTGGGCTTCCACATTCTTGTTAGAAGCCTGAGTTTCTCTCAAAACCTCTTGCAATTCCACCAGTTGCTGGGCAAGGGCATGTAATTGCTGAGTCAATGGACCATCCTGTTTTGGAGGGTTAGATTCAGTAAATATTGCCTTAACCTCTCCTTTCATAGAAGTCTCAGCAGCTGAGTACAGATGCTGATTACGGGCAACTATCTCAATAAGCTCGTGAACCTCTTCAATTGTCTTTCTCATATGTATAGAGCCACCAGCAGAATGGTCTAAAGACCGGGCCATGTATTTAAGGCCATCATAGAAGATGTCTAATTGCACCCATTCTGAGAACATTTCAGTGGGAAATTTCCGGAGCATTCTCCTATACCTCCCTCAGGCATCATGAAGAGATTCATTGTCCTCTTGCTTGAAGCCCTAGATATCCAGTCTTAACTGGGTCATCTTCCTTGGAGGGAAGTATTGAAGTAGAAACTTATCTACTAGCTACTTCCATGTTCTCAAGCTAGATTTGGGCTGGTTATCCAACCACCTCTTTGCTTGGTCTCTTACAGCAAAGGAAAAGAGTAGTAGTCTATAAACATCTTGATCCACTCTTTCAATGTGTACCGTGTCAACAATTTGTAGAAATTAAAGTTTGTTAGAAACTCAGCAGGTTCTTCCTGTGGAAGTCCAGAGTACTAGCAGTTTTGCTGCACCAGAATAATGAGCTGAGGATTGAGCTTAAAGTTACTTGCTCCAATGGGAGGTATACTGATACTTCTCCCATAGAAGTCAGGGCTGGGGGACATGTAGGACTCCAAAGTTCTTTTGAACTGTTTATTCCCATTTGGGTTCATGGTGAAAAAAAGGTAGAAGAAAGAAGTAAAGAGAAAATAGAATTAAATTATTTTTATTTATTAATTAAATTTGAAAATAAAATTTAATTAATTAAAAAGATTTGAAAGTTAGATGATATAATTTGAAAAAGAAGAGAGAGAAAGAGAAGAGAAATTTTCGAAAATAGAAGAGAGAGAAATTAGTTAGGAGGTTTTGAAAAAGAAGAGAGAAAAAACAACAAACTAATTAAAAAGATTTAAAAACAAGATAAGATAGATAATTAGGAAATATTTGAATTTAAAATTAAAAAAATATAAAAAAAGATATAATTTTAAAAATTGAAATTAGGAAAGATAAGATAAGAATTTAAAAAGATTTGAAAAATATTTAAAAGAGATAAGAATTGAAATTTGATTTTTGAAAAAGATTTGTTTTTGAAATTGAATTTGAAACAAAATAAGATAAAGATTTGGAAAAGAAGTTAAGAAGGATAAGATTTAAAAAGATTTGAAATCAAAATAAAAAAGATAGTTTTAAATTTAAAAAGATTTAAAATTTAAATTTTAAAAGGAGGTTAAGATAAGGAAGAATAAAATTAAAAGAAAAGATTTGAAAATATTTTAAAAAGATATGATTTTAAATTTAATTCTTAACTTGACTAACAAGAAAACACCTAATTTAAAATTTTTGAAATCAAATATGCAATATTTACGAAAATTAAGGAGGTATAAGAAAAGATATTTTTTATTTTTGATTTTTGAATTAAATGAGGAAAGAGAAAAACAACTAAAAAACACCAAATTTAAAATTTTTAAATCTAAAACACAAAGTTTTTGAAAATTAAAAGAGAAAAACACCTAAAAGACACCAAACTAAAAATTTTAAGATCAAAACAAGGAAAATGAATAAGAACAACTTGAAGATCAAGATGAACATCAAGAACACTTTTCGAAAATTCAAAACAAAAAGTGATCACACAAAGGACACCAAACTTAAAATTTGACACTAGACTCAAACAAAAGACACTATTTTTAAAAATTTTTGAAAAAAAGAAAGCAAAAAATTCTAAAACTCAACAAGAACAAGAACAAAAACTTAAACAAGAACAAAGATTAATAAAGAAAACAAAGATTTTTGAAAATATTTTTGATTTTTTCGAAAAAAAAGAAAAATAAAAGACTCGACAAAATTAAAAACAATACCTAATCTAAGCAACAAGATAATCCATTAGTTTGTTCAAACTCGAACAATCTCCGGCAACGGCACTAAAAACTTGGTGCACGGATTCCCACACTCCGTACAACTAAACCAGCAAGTGCACTAGGTCGTCCAAGTAATACCTGAGGTGATTCACGGTCGATCCCACGAGGATTGTTGGCTTGGATCAAACAGTCGTTATCTTGTAAATCTTAGTTAGGCAGATAGAAAATTTGTTTGATTGTTTAAATGCATAAAAGTAAAATAAATAAAATGTTACTCAGTTGATGGTGAATCTAATGATAAGAAGATGGTTAAGCCTTCAGAGATGCTTTTGTTCTTCTGAATCAATACTTTCTTACCATCTACTCCAATTGTGAATGACTTCTTCTATAGCAGGTTGTATGTGATCGACGCTGGTTTGAGCAGCCGCCAATCTTCCTCTAGGCTGAACACCAAGTTTAGTGCGCATCCAGTCTGAATCAGGGTGAAGCTCCTGCAGTTCATTCCATTGGTGATCCTACTCAAAATACCACAGACAAGGTCGAATCTTCCGGACCAGAGAATATTGCGCCTTGGTTCTAGCCTTTACCACAAAGACTCTAATCTCCCCACACCTCGGATGAACTGATGTCTTGAGAAGTCTCCAATGAAGTCGTGGATTAGCAATCTAAGAAACGTACCCTCAAGCTAGTGGTTCATTGATATCCGATGAAAGATGCTCGCTGAACTCATGTAGAATAGAGATAACTTTGTGCCGGTTCAACTCATTCATAAGGTTGAAGAATGAAGATGCATCTTAGGAGAGGATCAAACACGAATTGAGATAGAACAGTAGTACTTTTATTAATTCATAAAACTCAGCAGAGCTCCTAACCTTAACCTTAGGAGGTTTAGAAACTCATACTGTAAATACAATGACAGGTTCGAATGTAAAAGTGGAGAAGAAGTTCCTAAACAAGGGTGATCTTCTCCTTTAAATACTAAACTAATGACTAGAAATTATAGAAATATGATAGACTTAAGCTTGTAGTGCGAAAATCCGCTTCTGGGGCTCACTTGGTGAGTGTTTGGGCTGAGCTTAAGTGTCTCCCACGTGCTAGGACTCCTTAGGGGCGTTGAATGCTGGCCACCTCTCTGTGGGCATTGGATGCCAGGTCTGGGGTAGATGGATGGCGTTAAACGCCAGTTTTGGGTCTTTATTTTCGAAGAAAAGTATGGACTATTATATATTTTTTGGAAAGCTTTGGATGTTAGCTTTCTATAGCCGTTGAGAACGCTCCATTTGGACTTGTGTAGCTCCAGAAAAGCTCTTTCGAGTGCATGGAGGTCAGATCCTGATAGCATCTGTAGTGCTTTCTCTGTCTCTGAATCAGACTTTTGCTCCATCTCCTCAATTTCAGCCAAACATTACCTGAAATTGTATAAAAATACACAAACTCAAAGTAGAATCCAAAACTGTGAATTTTACACTAAAACCTATGAAAACATAATAAAACTTAAATAAAACATATTTAAAACTATATGAAAATAATGTCAAAAGGCATATAAAATATCCGCTCATCAATAAGCATATTTAAAAAAAAAACAAAGAAGAAAATAATATAGTATAAGTACAACAGATTGAACGTCGAAGAGGATAAATGAAAGGTCTTACTTGAACTGGCGGCGAAGGGGAGGAGAAGAGTAGCAGCGAACCAAATACCAGAGAGGAAGAGATGCAATTACACTATAACAGATAGTTAGAAAGGTAGAGAAAATTGTAGTCGCAGAGCTAGAGAGCCAGAGAGGGGTGGAGGGTGGCGGACGATTTTGTCTCTGGCAACGACAGTTCCCCTCGGACTAGGTGTCAGGCACGTGATGACAGTTCTGCGGTGACCTTGAGAGTTAAATGTGTAAGCAGTGAGAGGGAGAGGATGGCGTACGGTGGTGAGAGTGGACATGGGTGACAGAGAGAAGAAGAAGGAAAGAATATGAGAGAAGGAGAACGACGACACAGAGAAGAGAGGGTTAGAGGTAGGGTTTTTTGAGAACATATATATATATATAGGGGATATTTTAGTCATTTTGTATAATAAGGATATTGTAGTTATTTTATATAAAAAAACACTAATTTAAATCGGTATAAAATTTGGTTCACCTAATTTTTTATTGAATCAATTTATCCGGTTTATGACAAAAATAATATGATTTAACTGATTATGTGTGTGGCAATTTGATTGGTTGAAATAAAATAATTTTTAGAAAAGTTATTTTGAACAACTTTATGTGAGCTCTATTAATTAATCACTTAAATGAAGTAAAATGTTAAAGGTTAGAAATATAATTATTCATGTGTCTATTTTTATCAGTTTAAATTTTTAGAAGAAATAGTTTCATAATATAGTATTAGAACTTTTTATGACCTAAAGATTTAGACACTACAAGATTCTTATTAATTGGTGGAGGTTTTTCAAAACCTCCCCAACATCATCTATTTGTGACAATTTATAAAACTCCCAAAAATAAAAATTCCAACATTTATATAGTTAAAACACCCACACATTTAAAGGCCCAAACAAATACTCAAAAGCCCATACTAAAAATACAAACTAGGGCTTGCTTCGAGTGAGATGGAGAGTGAGCAAGACCTAATCGAAACCTTAATTTATAGCCGTCGACGTGCCATCGCTGCCGCCATTGCCACCATCACCGCTACAGTTATTCATCTCCTTGCTATTGGCGTCAATGCCACCACGTGCTTTGACAATTTCTTTTCTCATTGTCTCTTCTGTCGATGCATCTCCTCAAGTTGTAATACGGTAACTTTTGAGTTCTTCTACATTTTTTTGTGTATTTCTATAAAAACTTTTTTTATTGTTATTTTGTGATCTCTTTTACGTTAATTTAGTTTGATAGATTACTTCTCTTATTTTAAATTTCACTTGTTACTTTTACGATTATTAATTTAATTTTTTAAAAAAAATAGTATCATGGCACTATATATTACTGCATGCACCTAAACTATATATTATTATAAGTTACATAATATCAAAACATGTACAGAGCATTTTTTTTTTGTTTTTTCGAAACTCAATGACTTTAAGGGGCAACCAAAATTAATTTATGGTTTTAGTTATACGAGGGGACACCCTTAAGGTGATTTAAAAGGACATGAATTAAGTAACAAATATATCAATTCTGAAATTTTAAGCCTTTATAAAACTTCATGCATGGTATATCATACATTTGCATTTCCAAAACAAAAAGAAGACACATGGCTAGAAATGGTGGTGTGACCTATAAACAAATAACACGTTTTTTCATTATTATTGTTGGATTTGTTATTTGTGCTATCATTGTTGAATCGTATGACAATATTCCAAAATACTATTATGGTCTTAGAAAAAAGGAATATATGCTGGAAGTTTGTCTTCAAAGATGCAAGAGCCGCTATAGAAATAATCCGAAAAAGAAGAAGGATTGCATTAAGAGATGCAATGCTAGGTATGGTCCTCGGGTGGAAAGTTATAACAATGGTAAGTATTTAAATTTTAAATTATTATATTATATTAATTATCTAATATTCATATTTGGTTATATGAAAAATTTTCCACTCATTGGTGAGTGTTAACTGATCAAAGATACAAATTATATAGGATATTCAACTATATGATACAAAATAAAAATTAAAACAAAATCATGGTACTTTATTTAAGTCGTTTATCATAATATTTATGAGTTCAAATAGGAAGTTAATATTTTTCAACTGACATATGAAATAAATATTTGGGTTAATTGAGATTTACTCCCAGAATCGTAGATTATGTGATCTTTAGCCCTTAATCTTTAAAAATTTAAATGTTAATTTGCGCATTTTTAAAGTTTAAGGGCTAAAGTTGCATGTGACCCAATAATAATGTTCAAGAGAAAAAGTGCAACTAATCCAAAATATTTCAATAGTTTAATTTATTTTTAATTTTACTTTGTGTTCCATTTTGGTTTCCGTGTTATATATATACTTTGAGCTTGAAGTATAGTACTCTATAGTCTATATATACTAACACTATTGTTATGTGAGAGAGAATTTTTTTCAAATAGTCATGCTAAAAAAACCCTAACAATTTTTTTCTCTGCAGGCATGTAAGAATTAGAATTTAAATAAATCTTTAATTTCAATACATAAAAGAAGATTTGAGCACCTCATCGATCAGACCAGAAAATGATTCACATTGCAATACCGGATGTTTAAATTACTTTCTTATTATTTCAGTTATCCTTTAGGTTTAATAGTTAAATTGTGATATAAGGCAATAGTAGCCATTAGACTACAATCAAACGTAATAAAAAATTGTGAAGTGACGAAATTTCTTTTACATGCTCATCCAATTTAAAATTTATTTAGATGAATAATCACAAATGAAGAAATATCGCACATTGATCAAATTCGAAAGCGATTCACGAAGTTGATTTTTTTAATGCATAATATTTGTTCAAAATTTTTGCGACCATCCGAATTTCGTAGCTTCCGAGATGATGGGGCTTCTTTCACCAAGTTGATTAGAGACCGAGAGACAATTTATAAAGACATTCTAATACTTAAGATTTATTTGAATGAATAAATAATTTTTAACCATCTCTTTTCTTTGTCGTTGCTTTCCTATTTTTAGATTTTCTCTCTCTCCTTTCTATCACCTTTTACACTCTCATCGCTGTATGCCACCCCCTTTCATTGCCTACACGTCTAACTCTCAAGGTAATCGTAAAATAGTCGTCGCGCACCTGACACCCAACTCGAGGGGAATCGTCGTCGTCGAAGGCAGAGTCGTCCGCCACCTTTCTCTCCTCTCTTGCTCTCTGATTTTGCAACTACAACTTTCTTTACTTTTCTAACTATCTGCGACAATGTGACTGCATCTCTTCCTCTCTAGTCTCTAGCCACTACAAAAAAAGAGGCATAAAATGGCAGCAACATAATGGAAGTTCTACAAAACCGCCGATATATTCATAAATTGAGGCAGTTTATGCGGCTACCGTAATTCACTGGTAGGAAACAGCGGTTTTTTGGTGCTTTTGGCGGTTTTAAACGCCATTACCTGCTCCTGCTCCTGCTTCACTGATATAAAAAGTAAAAACTCTTCTATTTCATTAATAAACGTTGTCTATTTGATCGAGCCTCCATCCCAATGTGAGAAACCAAGAAGTTCCTCCATCGCAACATGAGATCTGCAATCTCATCCACGAGGCTCTCCTCTGGCGGCAAGCTCCTCCATCAACGCTTTTCTTCCAGCTGCGATCTCCTCCATCAGCGTTTTACTTCAATTGATGGATCTGCTGTGTGATTTTTTCTGCTCCACCGTGTTGTCCTCTGTGAATCTTCTCCGTCTCCATCTTCGTTGAATTAGGTTTATATACAAATCGACATTCTCTTTTTTTAATTACTCATATTTTGTTTTGCAAATTGTTACTACTTCTATTTCTGTAATTTTAGGTTTTGATTTTCTTCCTTGTTAGCAGAAATTGGGGGTAAAGTCTTCATGTAATTTCTTCGATTTTTTCTTACATGCGTGTATACAAATTTGTATTCTCTTCGCGGTTTTGATTTGTAAATATGCTTTCGGTTGGTGCTTTACTGATTTGCATAGCACGTATTTGATGAATTGCTTGAATGCTTATTTTTTTGTCTATGCATTTATTCAATCATTGTTGTATGTGACATATCTCTTTTGCAGACAAATTAACAAATTCTTTTATTAGCTTGAAACTTGTTTTTGTGCTTTGTTAAGTTATTTGCTTTAGAGAACAATGAAGTTGTTAACAATGAGGTTGTTTTCTGTGTAGATGATGAAGATAAATTGATTTGGAACTATTTAAAAGATGGAAGCTACCTAAATAAGAACCACTTGAAGATAGACATCATCTTTTCGTTCATCTAGTGAGTATTAATATGCTGAACTTAAATAGTGTTTGCGACCTTGAAATAATTAGTTTAAATTTTTTGATATTTATTGTTGTGAGATTCTTTTTGTTAGTATATAGACGATCTGTAAAGAATTTTGCAAATATTTATTTATTGTGATGCAATTTATCCTATAATTTTAGTAAGTAAACTAATACCAAATTTATCTAAGTTTCTGTTAATAGAAAAAGCTGAATAAAGTTGCTAGTAATAAGGCCGAATTTATGTTGTTATACATGTGCAGTTTACTGGATAGGATTGGAAAGAAACAAATGCTTCTCTTTTGTGTTGCCCCTTGTGCTCTTGTCTGCTCGTTAAAAAGTACCCATTTAAAAAGAAGTCACTTTTAGATAATTGAGTTATTCACCATGTTTCCACAATTAAGAGTTTAAGACTATATATGGTACTTTCCTAGCTCACTGATGGTGGTTTCAATTTGCATTGTTGGTCCATGTTTAGACATTTTTATAGGACCGGAGGAAGTTGAAAACTGCAAGTAAAAATAATTGTTAAAATAAAATTGTTAAATAAAGTACAAGAAAGATGAGTTTGATTTTGATTGTACAAGAAATTGTTAAAATTTTAAGGTTAGGTGGAAGTAATGAAGAAGGGGTTATTCAGTTTCAACAAGTAATATAAGTTGCACAAGATAAATGATGCATATATAAATATTTTACAATTTTCAAATCATGTAGGAATTTGATCACTATGGACATTTAATTATGTGCTGGCTGGTAATAAACTTTGTAAGGGTTGTTTATCACTATTGCACACTTTGTTAGTAGCGGTGACAATGAACCATCCAGAAGCAGAACCATGTGCAGGATTCACGGCCGGTAAATTAAAAAAAAAATATTGAGAGTCTTAATTTATTTTCTAATTGTTTTTTAAATTTTACCATTAAAAAATTTTTGAACTTTTGTTTATCTTTTTAATATTTTGAGAGTGCTGTTAGGAATCATTTTGAGGAGGCATGGTGTTGGTGTTTGAATATGGAAGAGAAGAGAAGATGAAAAAATGAATAATTGAATGAAGGAGAAAACAGAGTCAAATATAAGAGGGAGAAAGAAAAAAGAAAGTGTATTCTAAAATTCTAAATCAAGTTGTGGTAGCTAGTTTTAGTTTACCAAAAACATGACTATCACGTTACTTCCATGGTTCCATGGCTTTCTTGCTAGTGCTCACTTAGTGTGGTTTTTTCATCCCTTGTGTTACAGGTATATAAAAAAATACTTTTATGTATATTTCACTTGATTGATTTCATGTTAAAGCTAGCATTAGATGTATTTCTTTTTTAACTTTCTTGAAGCTGTATCTTTTAATTTTGAATCAGCTAATAGATGTTATTTTTCTCTTTATTTTTGCTGTAATTATTGAATACCACTACAAAAAAAAGGGCACAAAATGGCAGCAACATAATGGCGGTTCTATATTATTGAACTGTATGGACTTGTCATTCAACAAAGGTTTAAAAGGTCCTCTGTCTCCAGAGATAGGAGACTTAAGCAATCTGAATATTCTGTAAGATTCCTTAAGAAACAAGATCCATTTTCCTTATATTCACAAAAAAAAAAAAGCATACTAATACTTTCTTTCCTTAATTTGTGTCAGCATCTTGGCTGGTTGTAGCTTCAGTGGCAGCATTCCAGATGCATTGGGAAATCTTTCACAGCTATCCTTCTTGTAAGAACTCATGAGAAGCACAAAGAAGTGCTGATGCGGCAATTATAGATGGCTTGAATTCCAAAAGCTTTATCTTTGCATTAACATAGCATAAGAAGCAATCACTATTATTCATTATTATTTGGTTTTCTGCAGGTTTGTTCATTGGTATTGACGATCCATATGAACCAGCAAGTAGTTATGAAGTATGTATTTCAGTATTTATATGTAGTTGTTATGTTGTGTGTATACCTGGTATCTTTGAAGGAGAAAAATACTAATTAGCTGAGAAAGCACTTCGAATGCACTTAGTCCTTTTTCATTCTCTGCACCAGCAAATTCTAGATTTGCCTTTAAGAATATTGATGTCATAGCTGTGGTATCCATGACAAAACAATTAAGGAGAATCCATAAGGCACTGAAATTACTTGGGTGATCTTGCTTGTTTACAAAGGACTGTATGGCGAAGATGACTCAGTGAAGCAAGAGTTTGCAGCAGCTTCTAGTTACTATTTACAAGCTAATTCTCTATGGCCTTCTAGTGGAAATCCCCATCATCAGGTACTTTGTGGCATTCTTCAACTGTTTGTGCCTCTGATTTATTTTTGGTAGATTAACATCTCATATGCGAAGTGTGCCTTATAGGTATTTGGTGCACGAATTGTGAATCACACTTTTCACAACGCGTACCACTAACCAGCAAGTGCACTGGGTCGTCCAAGTAATACCTCACGTGAGTAAGGGTCGAATCCCACGGAGATTGTTGATTTGAAGCAATCTATGGTTATCTTGTAAATCTTAGTCAGGAAGTCAATTATGTTTATCAGTTGAATTGCGAATAACCAAGAGAGCATAAATTAAAGGTTACTTGTTGTGCAGTAATGGAGAATATGTTGGAGTTTTGGAGATGCTTTGTCTTCTGAATCTCTGCTTTCCTCTGTCTTCTTGTTCACGCACGCACGTCCTTCTATGGCAAGCTGTGTGTTGGTGGATCACCGTTGTCAATGGCTACCTTCCATCCTTCCAGTGAAAACTATGCTCACGCGCTCTGTCACAGTACGGCTAATCACCGGTTGGTTCTCGATCCGGTTGGAATAGGATTTACTATCCTTTTGCGTCTGTCACTAACGCCCAGCCTTCAGGAGTTTGAAGCTCGTCACAGTCATTCAATCCTTGAATCCTACTCAGAATACCACAGACAAGGTTTAGACTTTCCGGATTCTCATGAATGCCGCCATCAATTCTAGCTTATACCACGGAGATTCTGATTAAGGAATCTAAGAGATACTCATTCAATCGTATATAGAACGGAGGTGGTTGTCAGGCACACGTTCATGATTTGAGGAGGGTGATGAGTGTCACAGATCATCACCTCCATCACAGTTAAGCGCGAATGAACATCTTAGATAGGAACAAGCGTGTTTGAATGGAAAACAGAAATACTTGCATTAATTCATCGAGACACAGCAGAGCTCCTCACCCCCAACAATGGGGTTTAGAGACTCATGCCGTCAGAGAATACAAATTTTAGATCTGAAATGTCATGAGATACAAAATAAGTCTCTAAAAGTTGTTTAAATACTAAACTAGTAGCCTAGGGTTACAAAATTTGGATAAACTATGATGGATGATGCAGAGATCCACTTCTGGGGCCCACTTGGTGTGTGCTGGGGCTGAGACTTAAGCAATTCACATGCAGAGGCCATTTGTGGAGTTGAACGCCAGTTTTTATGCCAGTTTGGGCGTTCAACTCCATCTTTTGATCCTTTTCTGGCGCTGGACGCCAGAATTGGGCAGAGAACTGGCGTTGAACTCTAGTTTACGTCGTCTATCCTTGTGCAAAGTATGGACTATTATATATTGCTGGAAAGCCCTGGATGTCTACTTTCCAATGAAATTGGAAGCATGCCATTTCGAGTTCTGTAGCTCCAGAAAATCCACTTTGAGTGCAGGGAGGTCAGAATCCAACAGCATCAGTAGTCCTTTTTCAGCCTGAATCAGATTTTTGCTCAGCTCCTTCAATTTCAGCCAGAAAAATACCTGAAATTACAGAAAAACACACAACTCATAGTAAAGTCCAGAAATATAAATTTTTCCTAAAAACTACTAGAAATAGACTAAAAACTAACTAAAACATCCTAAAAACTATATGAAATTAACCCCAAAAAGCGTATAAAATATCCGCTCATCACAACACCAAACTTAAACTGTTGCTTGTCCTCAAGCAACTAGACAAATAAAATAGAAGACTAGTAGGTTGAGAAGCAATAATATCTCAGAGTTTTTTTGCATGAAGCTCAGATTCTAATTAGATGAGCGGGGCTAGTAGCTTTTTGCTTCCGAACAGTTTTAGCATCTCACTTTATCCATTGAAGCTCAGAGTGATTGGCATCTATAGGAACTTAGAATTCAGATAGTGTTATTGAGTATCCTATTTCAGTATGATGATTCTTGAACATAGCTATTTTATGAGTCTTGGCCGTGGCCCTAAGCACTTTGTTTTCCAGTATTACCACCGGATACATAAATGCCACAGACACATAATTGGGTGAACCTTTTAGATTGTGACTCAGCTTTGCTAAAGTCCCCAATTAGAGGTGTCCAGAGTTCTTAAGCACACTCTTATTTTTGCTTTGGACCTTGACTTTAACCGCTCAGTCTCAAGTTTTCACTTGACACCTTCACGCCACAAGCATATGGTTAGGGACAGCTTGATTTAGCCGCTTAGGCCAGGATTTTATTCCTTTTTGGCCCTCCTATCCACTGATGCTCAAAGCCTTGGGATCCTTTTTATTACCCTTGTCTTTTGGTTTTAAGGGCTTTGGCTTTTTGCTCTTGCCTTTTTCTTTTTTCTTTCTTTCTTTTTTTTTTTCTGCAAGCTTTGTTCTTTGCTGCTTTTTCTTGCTTCAAGAATCATTTTTTTGATTTTTCAGATTCTCAATAACATGTCTCATGTTCATCATTCTTTCAAGAGCCAACATATTTAACAGTCTTAAACAACAAATTCAAAAGATATATGCACTGTTCAAGCATTCATTCAGAAGACAGAAAGCATTGCCACCACATTTAACTAATTAGAATTTCTCTTATTAAAACTCGAAATTTTATTGCTTCTTATTCAAAAGATCTACTACTTTATTCATGTTTGCTGATGATGAGAAAAATAAACTATAGCTTAATTGGAGATAAAATCAAAATAGATACTAATTACTACTATATGACTCCTAAGGTAAAATTAAAATAAGAACAGTTATCACAGAGTTAAGGCTAAGATTAGAACTCAACAACCTTGAGGTTTGGGAAGTGGATGTTCCTCTAGTCTGTGAGGTGCTTGGTCCTTCAAGAGAGAATTTCTGGCGCTTCAGTTCCTTTAAATCATGCCCTTACTCCTCTTGGAGTGGGTTGTTTTCCTTTAGGGGCCATGATCTTAGTGATCACGGATAAGCACACCAAACTTAGAGCTTTGCTTGTCCTCAAGCAAAAGAAAAAGAAAGAGATGGGTAGAAGGAGAGCTCCTCCCCACCATCCTGGCGTTTGAACGCCCAAACACTGCCTGTTTTGGGCGTTCAACGCCCAAATGCTGCTCTCCTGGGCGTTCAACGCCCAGTTGTTGCCCTTTTCTGGCGTTGAACGCCAGATAGCTATCCTTACTGGCGTTTTCTTGCCAGTAAGCTCCCTATCTTTGTTTTGTGTGTAGATTCCTTCTGTAACCCTGTAAACTTATGCAAATGATTCTTTACCTTAGTGTCAGTGAACTTTATATAAACAAATAAAAATAAAAATAGGGCAAAATGCTTAGAGGATTATTGCCCCATGGCTGGGTTGCCTCCCAGCAAGCGCTTCTTTATTGTCTTTAGCTGGATCTTGCTGAGCTTTTAATCTAGCTTCAGCCTTGAGCATTCTTGCTCAATGTTGCCTTCAAGATAATGCTTGATTCTCTGTCCATTGACAATGAACTTCTTATCAGAATCAATATCTTGAAGCTCCACATAACCATATGGTGACACACTTGTAATCACGTATGGTCCCCTCCACCGGGATTTCAGTTTCCCGGGGAATAGCCTGAGTCTAGAGTTAAACAATAGGACCTTCTGTCCTGGTTCAAAGATTCTAGATGACAGCTTTCTGTCATGCCATTTTTTTTATTTTTCTTTATAAAGCTTGGCATTTTCGAAAGCTGTGAATCTGAATTCTTCTAGCTCATTTAGCTGGAGCAATCGTTTTTCTCCTGCTAATTTGGCATCAAAGTTTAGGAATCTGGTTGCCCAGTAGGCCTTATGTTCCAGTTCCACGGGCAAGTGGCATGCTTTACCATACACGAGTTGGTATGGAGAGGTCCCTATAGGGGTCTTGAATGCTGTTCTGTAAGCCCACAGAGCATCATCCAAGCTCCTTGCCCAATCCTTTCTACGGGTATTTACTGTCCGTTCCAGGATTCTCTTTAATTCTCTGTTAGAGACTTCAGCTTGCCCATTGGTTTGTGGATGATATGGGGTGGCCACTTTGTGGCGAATTCCATACCGAACCATGGCAGAGTAAAGCTGTTTATTGCAGAAGTGAGTGCCCCCATCACTGATTAACACTCTAGGGACACCAAACCTGCTAAAGATATGTTTCTGGAGGAACTTCAGCGCTGTTTTAGTATCATTGGTGGGTGTGGCAATAGCCTCGACCCATTTTGATACATAGTCAACTGCCACCAGAATATAAGTGTTTGAATATGATGGTGGAAAAGGTCCCATGAAGTCAATTCCCCATACATCAAACAACTCTATTTCCAAGATCCCTTGTTGAGGCATGGCGTAACCATGAGGCAGGTTACCAGCTCTTTGGCAACTGTCACAATTACGTACAAACTCTCGGGAATCTTTATAGAGTGTGGGCCAATAGAAGCCACATTGGAGGACCTTGGTGGCTGTTCGTTCACCTCCGAAATGGCCTCCATATTGAGATCTGTGGCAATGCCATAGGATTCTCTATGCTTCCTCTCTGGGGACACACCTACGGATAATTCCGTCTGCACATCTCTTAAAGAGATAGGGTTCATCCCACAAGTAGTACTTTGCATCAGTAACTAATTTCTTCTTTTGTATTCTATTGTACTCCTTGGGTATGAACCTTGCAGCTTTATAGTTTGCAATATCGGCAAACCATGGTGCTTCCTGAATGGCAAATAGATGCTCATCAGGGAACGTCTCAGAGATCTCAAGAAAGGGGAGGGACGTCCCTTTCACTGGCTCTATCCGGGACAGATGATCAGCCACTTGGTTCTCTGTCCCTTTTCTGTCTCTTATTTCTATATCAAACTCTTGCAGAAGCAATACCCATCTGATGAGCCTGGGTTTTGAATCCTGCTTTGTGAGTAGATATTTAAGAGCAGCATGGTCAGTATACACAATCACTTTTGATCCTACTAAGTATGATCTGAACTTGTCAATGGCGTAAACCACTGCAAGTAGTTCTTTTTCTGTGGTTGTGTAATTTTTCTGGGCATTATTTAGAACGCGACTGGCATAATAAATGACATGCAGAAGCTTGTCATGCCTCTGTCCCAATACTGCACCAATGGCATGATCACTGGCATCACACATTAACTCAAATGGCAATGTCCAGTCTGGTGCAGAAATGACTGGTGCTGTGACCAGCTTAGCTTTCAGCGTTTCAAACGCCTGCAGACATGCTGTGTCAAACACAAATGGCGTGTCAGCAGCTAGCAGATTGCTTAGAGGTTTTGCGATTTTTGAAAAATCCTTTATAAACCTCCTATAGAATCCTGCATGCCCCAAAAAGCTTCTGATTGCCTTAACATTGGCAGGTGGTGGTAATTTTTCAATTACCTCTATTTTTGCTTGATCCACCTCTATTCCCTTGTTTGAGATTTTATGCCCAAGAACAATTCCTTCAGTCACCATGAAGTGACACTTTTCCCAGTTTAAAACTAGGTTGGTTTCTTGGCATCTTTTCAGAACAAGTTTCAGGTGATCAAGACAGGAGCTGAATGAATCTCCATATACTGAGAAGTCATCCATGAAGACTTCCAGAAATTTTTCCACCATATCAGAGAAAATAGAGAGCATGCATCTCTGGAAGGTTGCAGGTGCATTGCATAGCCCAAAGGGCATCCTTCTATAAGCAAACACTCCGGATGGACATGTGAATGCTGTTTTCTCTTGATCCTGGGGATCTACTGCAATCTGGTTATAGCCTGAGTAGCCATCCAAAAAGCAGTAATAATCATGACCTGCTAGTCTCTCTAGCATCTGGTCTATGAATGGTAAAGGAAAATGATCCTTTCTGGTAGCTGTATTGAGCCTTCTGTAGTCAATACACATGCGCCACCCTGTAACTGTTCTTGTAGGAACCAGTTCATTTTTTTCATTATGAATCACTGTCATGCCTCCCTTTTTTGGGACGACTTGAACAGGGCTCACCCAGGGGCTATCAGAAATGGGATAAATAATCCCAGCCTCTAGTAATTTGGTGACCTCTTTCTGCACCACTTCCTTCATGGCTGGATTTAGCCGCCTCTGTGGTTGAACCACTGGTTTGGCATTATCCTCCAGTAAGATTTTGTGCATGCATCTAGCTGGGCTTATGCCCTTAAGGTCACCTATGGACCACCCAAGAGCTGTCTTGTGTGTCCTTAGCACTTGAATAAGTGCTTCCTCTTCCTGTAAATTTAAAGCAGAGCTTATGATCACTGGAAAGGTGTCACCTTCTCCTAGAAATGCATATTTCAAGGATGGTGGCAGTGGCTTGAGCTCCGGTTTAGGAGGTTTTTCCTCTTTCAGAAGAAAGTTCAGAGGCTCTTTCATGTCCCCTGAATCCTCCAAATCAGGCTGAACATCCTTAAAGATGTCTTCCAACTCTGATTCGAGACTCTCAGCCATGTTGATCTCTTCTACCAAAGAGTCAATAAGGTCAACTTTCATGCAGTCTGTTGATGTGTCTGGATGCTGCATGGCTTTGACAGCGTTCAACTTGAACTCGTCATCGTTGACTCTCAGGGTTATTTCCCCCTGTTGGACGTCAATGAGGGATCGTCCAGTTGCTAGGAAGGGTCTTCCTAGAATGAGAGTGGCACTCTTGTGCTCCTCCATTTCCAGCACAACAAAGTCAGTGGGAAAGGCGAATGGCCCAACTCTGACAATCATGTCCTCAATCACGCCTGATGGGTATTTAGTGGAACCATCAGCAAGTTGGAGACATATCTGGGTTGGTTTAACTTCTTCAGTTAAGCCAAGCTTCCTGATAGTGGATGCAGGTATTAGGTTGATGCTTGCCCCAAGATCGCATAAGGCTGTCTTGATGCAATCACCTTCCAATATGCATGGTATCAGAAAACTCCCAGGGTCTTTAAGCTTTTCAGGAAAGCTTTTCAGAATGACTGCACTGCATTCTTCAGTGAGGAGAACTCTTTCTGTTTCTCTCCACTCCTTTTTATGACTCAAGATCTCTTTCATGAACTTGGCATAAGAAGGTATTTGCTCAAGTGCCTCTGCAAAAGGAATCTTTATTTCAAGAGTCCTTAGATAATCTGCAAAGCGAGCAAATTGCTTATCCTGCTCCTCTTTCCGGAGTTTTTGAGGATAAGGTATCTTGGCTTTATATTCCTCAACCTTAGTGGTTAAAGAAGCCTTTTTAGAGGGGTTGTTATCAGCACTTGTGTGTGTCTGATCCCTCACTGACAATTGAGTACCAGAGTCAGAAGCTGGAGTGACGTTAGATGCCAACTCACTGTCTGTTCCTGGCGCCTGAACGCCAGAAATGTGCCCATTTTGGGCGTTCAACGCTGGATTATGCCCCCTTTGGGCGTTCAACGCCAGATTCTTGCCCATTTCTGGCGTTGAACGCCAATCCTGCCTTGTTTCTGGCACTGAACGCCAGTTTTGGGCATGGTCTGGGCGTTCAGCGCCAGCCTTCCACCCATTTTCTGGCGTTTTAGTGCCAGAATTATTTTTCCCTGGGCTCTTACTGTCCTCAGGGGAATCTTTGGTGGGTCGCTCATTTCTTGAATTTTTGATGCCTTGAGGTGGGGTATTTAATGTTTTCCCACTTCTTAATTGAACTGCTTGGCATTCTTCTGCTATTTGCTTTGATAGCTGCTGCTTTGTTTGCTTAAACTGTTCGTCCATATGTATATTAGCTATCCTTGTTTCCTGTAACCTGTCTTTGAATTCAGCTAGCTGCTTTGTTAGAAAATCTAATTGCTGATTGAATTCAGCAGCTTGTTTTACAGTACTGAATTCAGCAGTTACTGTTTTAACCTCTTCATTCATGGAAGGGTTGCTGCTTAGATACAGATGCTGATTCCTGGCAACTGTATCAATGAGCTCTTGAGCTTCTTCAATTGTCTTTCTCATATGGATAGATCCACCAGCTGAGTAATCTAAAGACATCTGAGCTCCTTCTGCAAGCCCATAGTAGAAGATGTCTAACTGAACCCACTCTGAAAACATTTCAGAGGGGCATTTTCGTAGCATCTCTCTGTATCTCTCCCAAGCATCATAAAGAGATTCATTATCTCCTTGTTTAAAGCCTTGGATGTCCAGCCTTAGCTGTGTCATCCTTTTTGGAGGGAAATATTGATTCAGGAATTTTTCTGTCAGCTGTTTCCATGTTCTTATGCTGGCCTTAGGTTGGTTATTTAACCACCTCTTAGCTTGATCTTTTACAGCAAATGGAAACAGTAATAGTCTATAGACATCCTGATCTATTTCCTTATCATGTACTGTGTCAGCAATTTGTAAAAATTGTGCCAAAAACTCTGTAGGTTCTTCCTGTGGAAGACCGGAATACTGGCAACTTTGCTGCACCATGATAATGAGCTGAGGATTCAACTCAAAGCTACTGACTCCAATGGAGGGTATGCAGATGCTACTCCCATATGAAGCAGTAGAGGGGTTAGAATATGACCCCAGAGTCCTCCTGAACTGTTCATTTCCACTTATGTCCATGATGGATCTATGGATATAACTTGGACTGACTTATCTTTTTATTTATTTTATTTTATAAGAAGTAAATACTTAAATAAAATAAAATAACTAAAAAGAATTTGAATTTTTGAAGTTAAAAAAAATTTTTTTTTCGTAAAAAAAAAGATAAAAATAATTAGTTAAAAAAAACAGAAATTTTTGAAAAAGAGGGAAGATATTTTCGAAAATTAGAGAGAGAGAGAGAGTTAGTTAGGTAGTTTTGAAAAAATTAAGAAACAAACAAAAAGTTAGTTAGTTAGTTGAAACAAATTTTGAAAAGATAAGAAGTTAGGAAGTTAGAAGAGATATTTTGAAAAGATATTTTTGAATTTAGTGAGGAGAGAGAAAAACAATAAGATAGTACAAGATTTAAAATTTTTAGATCTAATGCTCCTTGTTTTTGAAAATTTTGGAGGGAAAACACCAAGGAACACCAAACTTAAAAATTTTAAGATCAAGACACAAGGAAAACTCAAGAACACTTTGAAGATTCACAAGAACACAAGAACATGAAGAAAGAACACCAACCTTAAAAATTTTTAGAAAACCACCAAAATTTTCGAAAACCAAGGGGGATTCAACAAGAAAACACCAAACTTAAAGTTTGGCACACAATTTAATAGAGAAAATATTATTTATGAAAAAGAAGGTTTCGAAAAGAGTATAAAAGATTCTAACCCAATTACCAAGAACACAGATTAACGCTCTAGCCAAATGAGTTATGGGACCTTCAAAAATTTTAAGAAAGATTATTTTTGAAAACACCAAACTTAAAGTTTGGCACAGGATTTAATAGAAAAATTATTTTTGAAAAAAGTTTTTAAAAAATTATGATAGCCAATTATCATGAACATAAACACCACGTTCTAAATAACTGAGCTATAAGTTTAAAGTATTTTAACAAGGGATAAATAATGAAAGACTCTAAACCAAAAAAAAGAAAGATTTTTCCTAATCTAAGCAACAGAATAATCCGTCAGTTGTTCAAACACGAACAATCCCTGGCAACGGCGCCAAAAACTTGGTGCACGAATTGTGAATCACACTTTTCACAACGCGTACCACTAACCAGCAAGTGCACTGGGTCGTCCAAGTAATACCTCACGTGAGTAAGGGTCGAATCCCACGGAGATTGTTGGTTTGAAGCAATCTATGGTTATCTTGTAAATCTTAGTCAGGAAGTCAATTATGTTTATCAGTTGAATTGCGAATAACCAAGAGAGCATAAGTTAAAGGTTACTTGTTGTGCAGTAATGGAGAATATATTGGAGTTTTGGAGATGCTTTGTCTTCTGAATCTCTGCTTTCCTCTGTCTTCTTGTTCACGCACGCACGTCCTTCTATGGCAAGCTGTGTGTTGGTGGATCACCGTTGTCAATGGCTACCTTCCATCCTTCCAGTGAAAACTACGCTCACGCGCTCTGTCACAGCACGGCTAATCACCGGTTGGTTCTCGATCCGGTTGGAATAGGATTTACTATCCTTTTGCGTCTGTCACTAACGCCCAGCCTTCCGGAGTTTGAAGCTCGTCACAGTCATTCAATCCTTGAATCCTACTCGGAATACCACAGTCAAGGTTTAGACTTTCTGGATTCTCATGAATGCCGCCATCAATTCTAGCTTATACCACGGAGATTCTGATTAAGGAATCTAAGAGATACTCATTCAATCGTATATAGAACGGAGGTGGTTGTCAGGCACACGTTCATGATTTGAGGAGGGTGATGAGTGTCACAGATCATCACCTCCATCACAGTTAAGCGCGAATGAACATCTTAGATAGGAACAAGCGTGTTTGAATGGAAAACAGAAATACTTGCATTAATTCATCGAGACACAGCAGAGCTCCTCACCCCCAACAATGGGGTTTAGAGACTCATGCCGTCAGAGAATACAAAGTTTAGATCTGAAATGTCATGAGATACAAAATAAGTCTCTAAAAGTTGTTTAAATACTAAACTAGTAGCCTAGGGTTACAAAATTTGGATAAACTATGATGGATGATGCAGAGATCCACTTCTGGGGCCCACTTGGTGTGTGCTGGGGCCCACTTGGTGTGTGCTGGGGCTGAGACTTAAGCAATTCATGTGCAGAGGCCATTTGTGGAGTTGAACGCCAGTTTTTATGCCAGTTTGGGCGTTCAACTCCAGCTTTTGATCCTTTTCTGGCGCTGGACGCCAGAATTGGGCAGAGAACTGGCGTTGAACGCCAGTTTACGTCGTCTATCCTTGTGCAAAGTATGGACTATTATATATTGCTGGAAAGCCCTGGATGTCTACTTTCCAATGCAATTGGAAGCATGCCATTTCGAATTCTGTAGCTCTAGAAAATCCACTTTGAGTGCAGGGAGGTCAGAATCCAACAGCATCAGCAGTCCTTTTTCAGCCTGAATCAGATTTTTGCTCAGCTCCTTCAATTTCAGCCAGAAAAATACCTGAAATTACAGAAAAACACACAACTCATAGTAAAGTCCAGAAATATGAATTTTTCCTAAAAACTACTAGAAATAGACTAAAAACTAACTAAAACATCCTAAAAACTATATGAAATTAACCCCAAAAAGCGTATAAAATATCCGCTCATCAGTATTGTATGCCATTTTGATAAGTATTTCTTCTTCTTCCTCTTCTTTTTAGCTTGCCTTATTGGCTTCATATTCTGAGGATGAGCTGGCAGCTGCTTATCATTATTTTAGGAGTTTGGTTGTGGAGAGTCGATTTTCAACTGCCAGAGATAATTTGATTGCTACATTTGAGAAGGTAATGAGACCATGGAGGATTTTTTTTTCTTATTATATTGTTTCATAAGAGTTAATTTTTATCTTGTTCTTTTTTTTTGTGATGTGACATAGCTTTTTATCTTACCGTATATTTTGCTTGTGCATAGAAGCAACAATTGTGCTTTTTGACTTGATCTTCCCATATTTTTTTCTCTGTTATTTTTTTCCCATAAAAGCTCTACTTGCAACTTCTTTACCAATTCGAGCAATTGTACTTCTACAGAGCTCCTACAAAGAGCAGCAAGACCACAGGTTAGTTAATCGAAGTGACGAATCTACCGGTGTTATACACGATGTTTGATATATGCTAACTGTTTTTGTTGCCTATATCTCTATGCATTAGAATAAGAGATTTGAGCAGCTTCATTATGTATGATTGTTATTGCTGCATTTGATTTTAGGATTAAATAATCTGAATTCTTGCAATCTATTTTCATGATTATAGGTTTGCACAAGAGGAAGCAAATCTCATCCAAAACGACACGTATGTTACTTTATGCAATTTAATCAGCACTAAAATGTGTTTGTTGAGTTGAAGCTTTGAAGGGAAGGATTTTTAGTACCATAGTAAAAACAGCACTTATTAGATGGTTTAAATACATTATTAGATATTAACATAGTTTAGAGAATTGGATGGTAGATTTGACTGATTAGTGTTTATTGCAATGCTTGTATTTTGCTAAGTTTAGTAAGATAATGTTTTGTATAGGAGTTATTACTTCTGATTTTCAATAATAAAAAATTATATATTATATTAATATTTTGTTTATGAGTTATATAATATTTTATTTATGGATTATGATTTTTTGCTATTGTAAAATTTTAATCATAAAATTATTTATTTAACGCGATAAAAATGACGGTAAAAATTATTTTTTCAAACGATAAAAAATGTCACTGTCAGGGTAAAACAGCATTCAAAAATGTCATTTTAACTAACCAAAATGCTACTATTAGGGTAAAAATGGCGGTTCAAAAATTCCGTTTTAACCAATCAAAACGCAACTTTGTCAGGGTAATAATGGTGGTTCAAACCGCCGTTTTAACCTATTCAAAAATCGCCATTTTAACCCTGAAAATAACGGCGGTTTGAACCATCGTTTTAACCAACCAAAACGCCACTCTATCAGAGTAATAATGGCGGTTCAAACCGCCATTTTAACCTATCCAAAAACTACCATTTTAACCCTGGAAATAACGGCGATTTGAACCACCATTTTAACCTATTCAAAAACCGCCGTAATAACTAGAATGGCGCCCAGAATTACGGCGATTTACCCAAAAAAACCGCCGTTTTTACCAGAATTTTTTGTAGTGAGCTCGCTGCTGCTCTTCTCCTCTTTTTCGCTGCCAATTCAGATAAAATTTTATAAGAAGAAACTAAAAAAAATACTAGAATTATATTAACACTTCATGACAGGAGCTAGCCTTGGTCACAGATCTTGACTTGTCCTGGACATCCTATAAACAAATTTTGTGCAAAATGATGAAAAGATTGCAAGCAATTTTTACCAGATAAAATATAAAAATAAGAAAGCACAATACTTCATCTAAAATTTTTCCTAAACAAGTCATACATACAAAGTGATCTACTCTTACTAATTTGAACATACTAAAGTTTGAGCAAAGCATATTATATACTTATTTCCCTTTCTATTTCGTCAATTAACTTATTAGAAAGTTGACTAAAATGGAAAAACAATTCAAGACTTATTTCAATTGCATTCACACTAGAATCTTCTTATTCTTTGTCCTTTTTAAATGGTTTTTGAATCACATTTCTTTCTCCTTTTTTTCTCCTCATTCTTTGACATGACAAGCAAGTGTATTGTGATAGTAAGCCATTAAATTAAATGAGACCATATATCAAACCCCTATAAGATGTTGCACTAAACAATAGTATAAGAGCATTTCATAATCAAATTAATAAATTTAGGACCGAACAAGGGGATGGAGAATAAAATTGATAAACTAAAAAAATTGAATTTATAATTCAATCTCAACAACAATAATTTAATATTAATAAACTAAATTCAAATAAAAATTTAGTAAATTAATAACTCAAAATTCAACAGAATCATCAATAATACATCATAAGCATATTTAAAAAAAAACACAAAGAAAAAAATAATATAGCATAAGTACAACAGATTGAACGATGAAGAGGATAAATGGGAGGTCTTACTTGATTTGGCGGCGAAGGGGAGGAGAAGAGTAGCAGCGAGCCAGAAATCAGAGAAAAAGAGATGCAGTTACACTATGACAGATAGTTAGAAAGGTATAGAAAATTGTAGTCGCAGAGCCAGAGAGCCAGAGAGGGGAGGAGGGTGACGGATGATTTTCCCTCCGGCGACGACAGTTCCCCTCGAGCTGGGTGTCAGGCACGCGATGACAGTTCTGCGATAACCTTGAGAGTGTGTAAGCAGTGAGAGGGGGAGGATGGCATACGGCAGTGAGAATGGACGAGGGTGGCAGAGAGAAGAAGAAGGAGAGAATCTGAGAGAAGGAGAGCGATGACACAGAAAAGATATATATATATATATATATATATATATATAATAGGGATATTTTAGTCATTTTGTATAATAACGATATTGTAGTCATTTTATATAAAAAAAAAATACTAATTCAAACTGGTATAAAATTTGGTTCACCTAATTGATGGTAATCAGTGGCTAAGAGAATGTGGGGTTGAATCTTAGCCCCTTTTTCACTGTATATTAATTTCTGATTCTTCAGAAAAACTTCAGGAGATATTTCTACTTTTGTGTCGTGCCAAGTTGAGAGGTACTTTTGTTTTGGCTCGTGACGAGTTGAGAGACACTTTTATTTTTGTCTCCTGATAAACAGAAACAGAGAAAGGAGTAGGGAAAAAGAAGTAACGCCAGATATATCCTAGTTCAGCTACTAGGTGCAATGTAGCCTACATCCAGTCTCAATCACAACAATGATGGAATTTCACTATGTTTTCACAACATTACAAACACCAATTTCTTCCTAGGAACTACCCATTTCTATCTGGGACAAATCCAGATTCTACACCCAATCTGAATTTGACTAGATCTCAATCTAGCTTTCAACAACAAAGTGCTCACCCAACTTGCAAGGGACTAGGACTCACCCTAGCTTTCAACTGTAAAGTGCTAACCCAACTTGCAAGGGAATCCCCTCAGGATCATGACAACAAAACAGAAATACATACGAAGAATTTCTGAGATAACTATGGCTTTTTCTTTAACTCTGCCTTTTTTCACTCATTGGTTTTTTCTTACAAAACCTCACATTTTGCCTTTTACCAATGAAACACAGACAGACTAAATTGAAAAAAAAATTCAATGAAAGCCATGAAGGAGAAGAATAAACAGCTCAAAAAGTTATGGGAACCCAAACATGTGCTCTCACTCCTTACCTTCAACCCTTGGCCGTTCACCCTTAATATAGAAGAGTGAAGCTTCCAAGGTTGAGTCACATTCAACCCTAGCACTGTCTTTTTCTCCAACAACAGAGTAACAGCAGCTTCAACAGAGGAGAGAGAGAGAAATCGAATCTATTTGCATGCACCTCTCTCATCCTTTTTCATCCATATTCTTCAATCTTGGCCATTGATCTTGATTTTGGCTCCAAAATTTGATTCTGAGTGTTGATGAGCATCTAACCTAGGACAGCTTCATGCTTTCCATTTTTGCTTCTTCCAGCTACAGATTCTGAGACTTAGATCTTCTTTGTAGCACAAAAACGAAAACAAATTTTTGCTGAGCCTTCAAGATAGATTTGCTTCAAGAACCGAGACTTTTCTGTTCTTTTCTTGGCAAAGAAATCTTTTAGCCTCACTTCGCAGATCTTTCTTCTGTGGAAAAAATCTTCTTCCCTCTGTGTCTTCCATTTTTTTCTTTCTTCTTCTATGAAAGAGTGATTTGACCGAAGCAAGAGAGAGGAGAGAGAAGAGAGAATAGCTTTCGTATGGAGCCTGTAGCCTTTGGTCATAACCCACTCTATGTGCATTCTATTTTCTTTCTTTCTTGGAAGATGATGTGATTTGATCAAAGCAAGTGAGAGAGGAGAGAGAAGAGAGAAGCTTTTGGCGAAAGTTTTCAATGCAAAGTAAATTGAATTGAATTGGGAGTTTCGGTTATCAAGAAATGCAATTAATTGAATTGGAATTTGAGTTCCAGTAACCAATGCATGGGAGAAAATAAATGCTTTTTGTGATCACCGTATGGAGCTTGTGGCCTTTGGTTTCTTTCTTTAATTCATCATGGACTTTGAAGGATTTGGATCTCTTTAGATTTCTTTCTCTTTTTAACATTCAGCCACTTGATTTAAATCACTTTGGTATGAGGCAACCTTTGTTTGGTGATCAAGATTGGCTTGTTTATTTGGGGCATAATTAATTTGCTTTTCTACTCATAACATGTGACTTGTTTCCTTTTCTTTTTTTTATGGTTCACCTGTTTCTCATTTTGGATCAATATTTGGAGTATTAGTGTAGGCTTATTTTTCATGCTTCTTGGATCAATGAAAAATTAATTTTTCTTCCTGCACACTAAACAAAAGCATCAAACAAACAATTAAAAATATTTTATAAACACTTAATTAACATTTTAATAATGTTTGATCATCATTTTAATATTATTTTTTCAAACTCAACACTAATTTTTTATTGAATCAATTTATCTGGTTTATGACAAAAATAATATGATTTAACTGATTATGTGTGGTAATTTAATTGGTTGAAATAAAATATTTTTAAAAAAAGATATTTTGAACAACTTTATGTGAGTGACCTCCATTAATTAATCACTTAAATGAAGTAAAATGTTAAGGGTTAGAAATATAATTATTCATGTCTATTTTTATTAGTTTAAATTTTTAGAAGAAATAATTTCATAATATAGTATTAGAATTTTTTATGACCTAAAGATTTAAACACTACAAGATTCTTATTAATTGGTGGAGGTTTTATAGTGGAGATTTTTCAAAACCTCCCCAACATCATCTATTTGTGACCATTTATAAAATTTCTAAAAATAAAAATTCTAACATTGTATAGTTAAAACACCCACACATTTTAGGCCCAAACAAACATTCAAATCCCATACTAAAGATGCAAACTAGGGCTAACTTCGAGTAAGATGGAGAGTGAGTAAGACCTAATCGAAACCCTAAATTACAGCCGTCCACTACAAGATTTCTATTTAATTATGGAATTTTTTTTATGGAGATTTTTTAAAACCTCCCCAATCTATTTTATTTGTGGCATCATCTAAAACTCCCATTAATTATTGTTAGTTAAAATTTAAAAATTTCAAGTTTAAAATCGTCCAAAATCCAAATCAATGTTTATGTGAGATCTGAAACCCTAGATCTATTACCACCACATTCATCTCTTCTCCATTATCACCATCAAGCTCGCTCTAGTGTTCGAGATCAGAGAGAGAGAGAGAGTAAGCTCTAGTGTTCGAGATCAGAGAGAGAGAGTAAGCTCGTCTACACGCCATAGCTTTCGAGATAAGAGAGAGTGAGTTCGTAGTCACCGTCGGAGCCTCCATCAAGCTTATCTGTCGACGCGTTTGATTTTCTCCTCAATCACCTAAGTTCAATTTCTGTTTGTTCATTTTTTTTTCTTTTTCATTGTTATTTATTTAACTCAGTTTGGATATTCAATTGTTTTTCACTTTTTCTCTACATTTTTCATGCATATATAGCGTGGTTGGAATTTGTTATGAAGAAAGATCGCAGCGGTGGTAGTGCGGCGGCGGTGATAGTGCAACAGCAATGGCGGCGGTGGAGCAAAGAATGGTTCTTCATAGAGCGCAACAGGTGAAGAAGAGTAGACATGGACCGAGGTCGCAAAGCTCAGCGTATCGCGGCGTCACCTTCTATCGAAGGATCGGACGATGTGAATCGCATATTTGGTTAGCAATCAATAATTCAATTATAACTTTCTTGTTGAGTTTTATTTCTCCATTTTGATCATTTTATAATTGATGCTATTTTTATTTTATTTTATTCTTCCTTTTTCCCCTGATTCAACAACTCCATGCTCTGATTCATGATTATTGATTAATTATGCTCTTGATTCAACAACAGCATGATGGATTCTTCCCTTTTCTTGGAAATTGATACTTTTCTCAACAACAATAGCACAGATTAGAGACCATTGGAGCAAAGCAAAGGCTGTTGATATTTGATAAGTACAACAATGACCATCAGGTTAGTAAGTAGAACCATTTTCATTCATTTTATTTTTCCAATTCTTGTTTTCTCTATTTTATTGTATAAGTTGATTATAACATCTTTGCTCATGTCAAGGTTAATGCACTGTCTAACTAACCTTGTTGTTGCAGTTTCTGAAGATGATGGTAATTCATGATGCAGTTTGCTTTAAGTTCAGTAGCAGGATTGATTTAAGACACTGAAGCTTTTGTTTGCAATTGTTTAAACAGAGCATTCTAATTAGTTTGCACTAGTCACTTTTAAGAGATAGTAGTTGGAAAAGCTGTTCCAGTTTGGTACTGCTAGCATCCAAATTTTGATTATTCATTTCTTCAAGTTCATCTGATTCCTGTTTCTTGTCAGATATAATGTGTAACAGGTACAATATGCTTGATCAAGGTTTTGTTAAGGAATCGATGTTTTCATTTTGGCTGAACCGTAACCCAGAGGAAGAGAATGGGGGCGAACTTGTTTTTGGACTACAAGGGAAAGCACACTTATGTGCCTGTGTCAAGAAAAAGATATTGGGAGGTTAATCATTAAATATAGTCTTTTTTCTTAAAAATTACAATGCATTTTTTATTTCCCTTCTTTTTTTTACTAACTTTTATCTTTTTTTTTTCTTTGCAAAAGTTTGATATGGGAGATATACTTATTGGAGACAAAAGAACTGGTATGTGAAGACCAAAAAAATTAGTATAATTCTGCTAGTTTTTCTTATGACATGATCGTAAATGGTTTATGATTTCAGTTCTAATTTACTGATATGATCACATTGCTATCCAAGAATTTGTGCTGATAGCTGTTCAGCTATTGCAGACTTAGGGACTTCTTTGTTGGCAGGTCCAACAGTATGAATGAAATAAGTACTCTAACCATGATTGCTAGTTTGTTCTTTAATTCCTTGAAGATTGATTTTGTATAAATATGTTGTATTCTGAAGTGTTTTCCACAATCTGAATAATTTGTCTGTTTTGGCCACAGAAATTGCCGATGGAATAATGAAAGAGGGCTCCGTTGTTGAAGCAGTTGACTTGCCTATGTTGTATTCATGTGCTTTGACTAAACTGCTAATAATGTTAAAATATTTCACTATTTCAGTGTGATCCAGTTTTGTGCGACAGCATTTGCCTACTATGATCAAGCAGCTACAGCACAGGAAATATTTGGCCACGCCTTGGAGTCTCTGCGTGGAATTAAATATTTGTACAAGTGAGTAGAGCTGGATTTTTTTTCACTTTCCTGTATCCTTTTAAGGGCAAATGTGGAACCTTTTAATAGTTTGCAAATATATACCGCATAGTAAGATGGTCTACTTTTTTTCTTGTACTATAACAACAACAAAGCCTTATCCTACTAGGTTTTTAATATTCACACACCTAAAATATATTGGATTAGTGTTCAAAGTAAATATTTGATTTAGTGTTTACCATTTAATGGCTACATTTTGTGTTGCATCAATAACTTATATGATATTCATATTAGGAATGTTATTTTCACTATTATTGTTGAAGAGTTAATATGAATATTTACTTGTATTATTTTTTCCTTTGTCTATACTTTGCTTATATATAACCTGACAAAATGGCTGCTACATAACAGGTACAACGTATTTCAGATCGCATTTGTTGTATTGGCTGGATTGACATTTGTGTATTATCTTATCTTTGTAAGTTTGTGACTTGAAAATCTTTCCTTCCTCTCTTTTATTCTTGTTAATATTGGTGATGCTGAATGGTTTTTGAATTTGGAAAATGTCAGGGATGGAGAAGAAGAAAGCCTAGTGGCAGGTTCCAATTGTCTTCATAAGGTAATGGTCTAAAGAGTATAGAACAGTGTCTTCTGAAGGGATCCCATTGTACAATCATTATCACATCATATATCATTTAGAATGGTTTTAAGTATTCGGATGTGTTATGGCCTAGTTTTGTTTATGATTTATCTTGAATACTAATATAGAGTTAGGCTGAAACATAATGTTAGAAGTCTATTATATCCTGTTTTGTTTTAAATATGTTAGAAGTCTATTATAACTTTGTAGTTTATTATGTTAGAAGTCCCATATATATTTTTAAGTCTGTATTTTTGTAAGTTGTCAGGTCTCAGGCACCACTTGATAGTGGCATGTTGCTAGCTGCATATTTGCTGAAATTGAATATTTTTATTCTTTAAAATATATTAAAGCTCTATTTTTGAATGATTGGAACTGATATAACTGTATTGACGGAAATAGGAGAAAAAGAAGGCAAGTATTATGCCATAGATGTCCCATTCAAGGATGGAATAGATGACCCTAGCTTTAGTCGACTTTTCAATACTGTAAGTCCAACTCCCTCTCACTTTGTCTCTGTGCATTATTTCTTACTTGATTCCATTTAATCTGAAACTTTGAAAATTTTTATACTATAGATCATCTCTAAAGTAGTGGAAACATATCAACCCGGTGCAATAGTTCTCCAGTGTGGAGCTTATTCACTTGTTGGAGATCGCCTAAGCTGCTTCAATCTCTCTATTGATGGTACATATCTCCCGGTAATTTTACTTTCTTTCACATGACTCCTCCGAATATTATTAGTATCTGACAAAAGAAGAAATATCATTTACAAGAAGAGAAGGATATTACATAGATATTTGAGGACCAGGTATCCTCAATAAAATAAATGAATAAATATAAATTCATTAAAACGATAGAAGCAAAGCTCTCCAGTTTCTTTGTAATTCTCTGGTTAATTTGTGTGACATGCAATAGAACACTTAAATGCAAACAATTACAAGGTGTTAGATTGGAAAAATATTTATTTAGAAGTTCTTTTGCACATTGTAATGGATTTTTGCATTTTTAAATCTGATGATGGCCTCAGGTTGCTTGAAATGTATTTGGATCCACAAGATGGTAAGGAGCCCATGTTTAATGCTGCTATTCGCCTTCTCCACAATCATGGAGAATCATTGGAACCTTTGCAAGTTTTATAGGTATTATATCACTCTATCTTCTCCTGAATACTAAAGCATTTTCAATTATACTACAATTGTGAATATTTTGTAACCTGCATCATTGGGCACAGAAGACAGATTAATTAAAGAAGCAGTTAATCACTCATGAGAATTGATGGTTGTTTTCCACCCTTCCCAGCCACGTTCCTCTTCCCTATTTTCTTAGAAAGTGGCCTGGGTAGCGGCATTAGGTGGCTGCACGGTATGCATATAGAAAATCAAAATTTTCAATGAATACACAATTGAAGCCTTGAACCTGACTTGTAAGGAAGGCTTATAAAGTACTTGATTTTCCATTTTGTACCTTATACTCAGAACATTGTATTTCTTGCTGCTTAATAAATGAGAGGTTATTAATTCTCTTTGAAATCTCATTTGATAATTGATACATCTGGAGCATTCTTCATGTTTAATTTCTAAGTTTTATATATATATATTAAGTTGTAGATTCTATGATCATGAATGTTTGAATCAAATTCTTTTGTTCTTGGGCTGTATTACCGATCTAGATGGGGGTGTCTCTCTGAATTGTCAAGATTTAATTTTTAAATTTTGATATCAAAAAATAAATTTTTAATTTGAGAATATGTAAATAAGATGAGATTAATGAATGATTTGAAATTAAAAATAAATAAATAATTATAAAATTTGTGGAGGTTTGAAAATCTCACAAAATAGTTAATTTTTGTTAAATTAAAAAATCAATTTGTGGGGGTTTTAAACCGTCACAAAAGTGATTTAAAACTGTCACAAAAGTATAATATAAAACCCCCACTAAACACATTTAAAACCTCCATTAAATAGATCGTGGAGGTTTTTAAAAACCCCCACAAAAGACCTCGTGGCACCTCAAATTTTGGGAGTTTTGGAAACCCTCACAAACCATTTGGTGGGGGTTATAAACCTCCACAAATAAATAAAAATCTTGTAGTGGTCGTTGTCGTCACTGCCACCACCACCGCTACAGTCATTCATCTCCTTACTACTAGCGCTAATGCCACCATGTACTTCGACAATCTCTTTTTTCGTTGTCTCTTCTGTCGATGCATCTCCTCAGGTCGCGACACGGTAACTTTTGAATTTTTCTTCTATGTTCTTTTGTACATTCCTATGAAAACCTTTTTTTATTGTTACTTTTGTAATCTCTTCCACGTTAATTTAGTTTGATTGATTACTTCTCTGATTTCATATTTGACTTGTTACTTTTGCTATTATTAATTTAATTTTTTTAAAAAAATAGTATCATGCCACTATATATTACTGCATCCATCTAAACTATATATTTATAAGTTACATAATCTCAAAATATGTAAAGACCATTTTTTTTTTCTCGAAACTCAATGACTTTAAGGGGCAACCAAAATTAATTTATGGTTTTGATTATATTGTTAATTTATGACTCCTAACAAAGCGAGGGGACACCCTTAAGGCGATTTAAAAGGACATGAATTAAGTAACAAATATATCAATTCTGAAATTTTAAGCCTTTATAAAACTTCATGCATGGTATATCATACATTTGCATTTCCAAAACAAAAAGAAGAGACATATATATAATATGGCTAGAAATGGTGGTGTGACGTATAAACAAATAACATGTTCCTTCATTATTATTGGATTTGTTATTTGTGCTATCATTGTTGAATCGCATGACAGTATTCCAAAATGGTCTTCAGCTCAATACGATGGTCTTCAACATCCGGAATATAAGCTGAAACGTTGTGCTCAATCATGCAAGAGCCGCTATAGAAATAATCCGGAGGCGGCGGAGGATTGCATTAGAGATGCAATACTAAGTATCGTCCTCCGGTGGAAAGTTATAGCAATGGTAAGTATTTAAATTTTAAATTATTATATTATATTAATTATTTAATATTCATATTTTACTATATGAAAAATTTTCCACTCATTGGTGAGTGTTAACTGATCAAAGATACAAAGTATGTAGGATATTCAACTATATGATACAAAATAAAAATTAAAACAAAATCATGGTACTTTAAGTAGTTTATTATAATCATGAGTTCAACTAGGAAGCTAATATTTTTCATCTGACATCGGTCTATATTTTTTATTTTAAATTTTATATTCTAAATTTTAAATTCTAAACCATAAATTTTAAATTATGTATCTTAAATTCTAATTCTAAACCCTAAATATTTTAAAAATAAAGGTTATTCATTCATAAAGAATTGGATAGAATCATAGTGGTTTAGATGACTTTCAAAAGAGTGAGTGAAAAAAAAGTTAAATAAATAATATTCATATTTAAAAATTATTTTTTTATATTTTTTAATATTAATATATGAAATAATAAATACTTCCAAATTATCTTAATTTTTTTTTAAATTGCACCAAAAGTTTAGAGTAGTATAAAAATTAAGGTGAATTCTATCATACTCTTTGTAAAGTAACATGTAATTTATCTGGTGTGATATGTGTCACTTTTTAATTAGTTATTAGGTTAGCCATAGTTAGAATATTTTATAATTAAATTAGTTTTTAAAATGTGTAAATATGCAATTTTTAATTTTAAAGTATTAAAAATTGAAACATGACTTTTTTCTAAATCGTTTCCAGAAAATGTAATTGTATTCTAATCCTCTGTAATGACTTTCGGCCTTTCGCTCTTCCCCATTTTTTTCATTTTCGTGCATCTCCAAAGCAACACTGCCTCGTTGATTTTAATCAAATTATAAGCCAATTGAATACATAAAAAAAACTTATAGGAAGTTTTAAGAATGCAGAGAAGAGAGAAAACCAATTTATCTAAACACGGCGAAGCAGATTCTGGCCAGAGGTGACAGTAGCAACGAACGAGGACGCGATGACAAGAGATGCACCAGAGCAAAGAGACGTGACGACGCAAAGTAGGGGAGCCACAAACGTGACGGTGTATTACTGGAGACGCACCGGAGTTGGCGAGACGAATCAGAGGAGCCGGTAATTGTGACTTCTGTACTCTGGAGTTCGCCGTTCGAGTCTTCGAGACTTCAGGAGAGGCTGACTAGTGAGAAAGAGTTGCTGAGTTACATTGAGAGAGGGGCTACCGTTAACGTGATTTGGAAAATTAAAAACAATCAGTTTCTAATCTTTTAATAAATTATACATTTACCCTTTTTAAAAATTTATTACAGTATAATCTAACTATGCTTAAGATAATAACTTAAATTAAAAGTGTGACACATCATAGAAGATAATTTTTATATTATTTTAAAAATGATTGGGTAGAATTCACCAAAGATTAATAAGATATTGAAAAATAAAGCATATAAATCATTTACCTATATGACAAGGGCCTTAAGATGTAGTCAAAATAACATATGAAATAAATATTTGGGATAATTGCGATTTACTCTCTGAATTGTAGATTATGTGATCTTTAGCTCTAAATCTTTAAAAATTTAAATGTTAATTTGCGCATTTTTAAAGTTTAAGGGCTAAAGTTGCATGTGACCTAATAATAATGTTCAAGAGGGAAAGTGCAACTAATCCAAAATATTTCAATAGTTTAATTTATTTTTAAATTTACTTTGTGTTCCATTTTGGTTTCCGTGTTATATATATACTTTGAGCTTGAAGTACAGTACTCTATAGTCTATATATACTAACACTATTGTTATGTGAGAGATAATTTTTTCCAAATAGTTATATGCTCAAAAAAACCTAACATTTATTTTCTGCAGGCATGTAAGAATTGAAATTTAAATAAATCTTTAATTTCAATACACATAGAAGAAGATTTGAGCACCTCATCGATCAGACCAGAAAATGATTCACGTTGCAACACGGGATGTTTAAATACTTTGTTAATTATATTTGTTACTTTCTTATTATTTCAGTTATCCTTGTGCTTTAATAGTTAAATTGTGCTACAAGGCAATAGTAACCATTAGGCTACAATCAAATGTAATAAAAAATTGTGAAGTGAAATTATTGCTGCCGAAATTTCTTTTACATGCTCATCCAATTTAAAATTTATTTAGACGAATAATCACAAAGGAAGAAATAATGCACACTGATAAAATTCAAAAGCGATTCACAAAGTTAAATTTTTTATGCATAATATTTGTTCAAAATTCTTGCGATCATTCGAATTTCGTAGTTTTTGAGATGAGGAGGCTTTTTTCACCAAGTTTATTACACATAGAAGAACAATTTATAAAGACATTCTAATACTTAAAATTTATTTGAATAATTTTTTTAAAAGAATTTTTAAAAGATAAAAAAATATATATTTTTTGTCTTTAATATTAATGATGAAAGCTTTCGAATTGCAGTGAAGTGAGATAGTAAAGATGGAGTGAATGGCAGTAAAATAAAAAAAAGTATGGAGAGAAAATATCTATGAAAATAATAGAAGTCGAGAGAGATTGCTACTCGAATAAGAAAAAATGAGAAAAAATGGTATGATACGATGATGAATATGTGATAAGTATATAATTAAAAAAAATTGATTGACAAAAAATTAATATAAAAGATAAAATTAAAGTTTATTTCAAATATTAAGGATAAAATTAAATCAATTAAATGTTAAGAATATTTTTAAAATATTTCAAAAACATTAAAAATAAAAAATATATTTTATCCAAAAATAAAAATAATTTTATATTTAAATATTTTATGTAAAAATATACTTTTATCTAATAATTATATTTAGGTACGATAATATAAAAATATTTTTTATTTATTTATAATATTAAAATTATTTTTTAAGTAAAACAGATTTTTTTAAAAATATAAATTATAACTTTAAGAAAATTTAGTGTTTTTATTTTACTACTAAATTTTTTTTTAATATCGATTTAATGGTGCAGATTTTTTTACCATTCGTTAGGTTTCCGTTATGGAATTATCATTCATAACTCCACTACATCTGGTAACGGAGAATCTCAACAGGTCCGGATTGGGTGGTTGACTTTTGTTCTTAATAATACTACATAGGCTTATTCATAGGTGTGTTTTTTTTTTGGTGAACAACCAAGAGAAAAAACAAAAGAGCAGAAAAGAAAAAGAAAAGAAATCAGGTTGTTAACAGTAAGAGAGGATAAATCATCTCTGGTGGCTGGTGCCAAAGGTGAACCTCATCAGTTCCGCTACCTCCAGATCCCATCTTTACCAACCGATCTGCCACGACATTAGCTTCTCTCGGGATAAGCTCAAAACGAATATCCCAATCCCTTCTTAACTTCAAGTCAAAGATCAGTTGTATTACTTCTTTTTCAAGATGCCAGAGTGGAACTTGCCAACCAGTCACTAGCTCAAAAGCTGCTGCGCAATCTGTCTCACAGACAACAAGCTTAAGACCCGCCTCCCAAGCCCAAGCCAAACCTTTCCATATACTCCACAACTCCATCTTGATGACACTAGATCCAAAGGAATTTCCTGAGCATCCTATTACCCATTGACTGGAGCTATCGCGAATTACCCACCCAAAACCAGCACAATTATCCCCCAAGTTCACACTCCCATCACAATTTAACTTCCAAGCACCAGGTTCTGGCGGAGACCAAGATAGAGGTTTTAATCCCTGGATGCAACACACTCGATTCTGAGTTGTATATTCAAAATCCACCATGCACCTGCGAGCCTTGTATGCAATTGACCCAGCAGATCCGAAAACTCCCTGAAAATTACCCATATTTCTGTCTTGCCAAATTGACCATATTATAGCTGCAAATTTGGAACAACCTTCTTTGAGGAGGCCATGCTTGAACCAATCATGCACCTCGTGAAAGCCAAAGAACCATATATTCATAGGTGTGTTTGTTTGAGGTGAAAATGGGAGGAAAAAAAAGAGAGAAAAAGAAATAGAAAGGAAAATAATTTTTTTTTTATTTGATTGAGAAGAGAAATGAGAGAAAAAAAAATAGATAAAAAAATATTGGTAGGATCAACTAATTTTTTTTTTCAATAATAGAGAGAAAATGGAGAAAAAACTAAATCTCTCTCTCTACTTCTAATATTATCTCTTTTACTTTTTTCTATATCATTTATATAATATAAAGATAAAATTATCTTTTTATAACATTTCTTTTTTTCTTATTTTTCTTTTATCCAAACACATTTAAAAAAAATAAAAATCCACTCAATTTCTTTCCTTTCTTTTCCTTTCCTTTCCTTTCCTTTCTTTCCTCTCTATTTTTTTCCTTCCAACCAAACATAACCATAAAGTTGTTTAATTTAAAATATCTTTTTTTAAAGATTTTTTATTTTTCAACCAATCAAATTACAACACATATAATTGGTTAAATTTTATATTAAAAAAAAACTAATTCAGACCGATTTAAAATTTAGTTCATTTAATTTTCGATGGAACCAATTTATTCGGTTTAATTTTGACAAAAATAATGTGATTTAATTGATAATGTGTGTTAATTTGATTGGTTGAAAACTTGAAATAAAATATTTTTAAATTAAAAAAAGATATTTTGAACAACTTTATGTGAGTAGCTCTATTAATTAATTACTTAAATAAAGTAAAATGTTAAGTGTTAGAAATATAATAATTATTCATATGTCTATTTTTATTAGTTTAAATTTAAAAAAAAATAGTATCATAATATAGAATTAGAATTTTTATAATCTAAAGATTAGAGTTCAATTATTTTGTTGATTCCAAAAGGAATAATTTAATATAAAAGAGTAAAGTATCATTTTTGTCCCCAACTTTTGGAGTAAGTTCCAAAGTTGTCTCTAACATTTCAATCGTCCTATTTAAATTTCTAACGTTTCAAAATTGACTCAATATTGTCTTGCCGTTAGGGATCCGTTAACAGAATTGACGGCGGGACAAAATTGAGATACATAAAAATAAATTTTAATTTTATACTTCAATAATATCAATTTTTTATTATACATAATATTCAATTATTTTTTAATCACATCTAAATAAATTATGGCTAATCACATTACTTTCATTCTAAATAAATTAATTTTTTTTATAATTTTACACGTTCATTCTAAATAATGTAATTTTACTTTCATTACTTAATCACATTACTTATAATTTTTTTTTATAATTTTATACTTTCATTATAAATTAATTTAGTTTTTTATAATTTTACACTTAAAGTAATGTAATTTTTTTATAAATAAATAATTTTTACACTTTCATTTTAAATAATGTAATTTTACTTTTATTAGTTAATCACATTACTTATATTTTTTTATAATTTTATGTTTAAAGTAATGTAACTTTTTTAATAAATAAATAAATTTTATACTTTCATTTTAAATAATGTAATCTTACTTTCATTACTTAATCACATTGCTTATAATTTTTTTTTATAATTTTACACTTTCATTCTAATCACATTACATTATTTATTTAGAATAAAAGAGTAAAATTTATTTATTTATAAAAAATTACATTATTTTAAGTGTAAAATTATAAAAAACATAAATTTATTTAGAATGAAAGTAATGTGATTAAATGTAATTTACTTAGATGTGATTAAAAAATAATTAAATACTATGTACAATAAAAAATTAATATTATTGAAGGATAGAATTAAAATTTATTTCTATGTATCGTTTTTGTCCCCAACGTTTTCGTCCTATTTAAGTCCCTAACGTTTCAAAATCGTCTCAATTTTGTCCCGCCGTTAATTCTGTTAACGGATCACTAACGGTAGGACAACATTGAGACAATTTTAAAATGTTAGGGACTTAAATAGGACGATTGAAACGTTAGGGACAACTTTACAACTTACCCCAAACGTTGGGGACAAAAACGATACTTTACTCAATATAAAAATCTAAGACAATAAAAAAAATTATGCAAAAAATCACATAAATCCAATAAAAAATTTGTGTGAAGATGCGTGTTTACCGCTAAATGAGATTAACCAAATATTTAAAAAAATATATATATTAGATACATTCAAAATATATATATGTAAATTAAACAAGTATCAAGTAATATTTGAAATAAAAAAAATTCACATAAAGTTTCATAAAACGAAAATGTTATGAAGAGAATCGAATAAACACTTAAAAATATTTTACAGTAAATGATTAAATTAGTTTTTAAAAGATTATAATTTTAAAATTAATTCTAAAAATTTTAAAATTAATCACATTAATCATTCTGCCTATTCTGTAACTAACGTTAATGTTTGTTGAAATAACAAGTTTATTGGCAACACACAATACACTTAGCTAATCCAATAAATTTATAGAACCATGGCAAATTAATCTCCAAGTGCACAAATCCTATCTCATCCATAAATATCATTTTTGTGCAGCAACATACCACTTATTGAGAGATCAAATTGTTGTTGCTCCAGCATAATGAGTAGCGGAAATGTAGAGAACCTCCAAATCTGGGACATTGACCAAATGTCTTTTTTTATTAATGATTTCTGGATTATATGCAGGACAAAAGTGCTAGCAGTGAAATCCAAATTACTTGTAATAAAATTCAAACTAATCATTGAAGCATTTTAACTCAGTGCAACTAGAACGAATATATTTATATCATGAATTGACCATAACAATGTGGAACTAAAATTCTATTCACAATGATCGTATAATTAATGGAAGAAGATTGTACCAGTCAAGATTAATGACAAGGGTGGGTATGCACAACAGACCTCTTCACTTTGACAAGCTTATGCAGATAAATAGATAAACATTAATGTCGTTAGTCACCGAATGAACAGAAGAACTAAGGTGATAAACTTAGAGCAGGAATATTTTTTTGTATTAGTTTTGACTTTTACAGTGATTGAAGTTATTTGAAATTAAAATTTGTATTGAACACAATTTTAAAATGATACTAGTATCAGTAAAGAGATATTAGTAAAACACTACTCTTTATATATCTATTAAATTCATCAAATGAATATTGTAATTTTATTATGTATTGTTAAATTAAAATAAAATAAAATATTGAAGTGACGAATTTTATATTAAATTTTAAATCAATTTTTATGATACATAGTCTCACAAATATTTATGTAATATTGTGTGAAATCTAAAATAAAATAAAATTAAAACTAAACATTAGAGATGCTCTTAAAATATTTCGAAGATAGATACTGATTTTGACTGATTTAATCTTTTTAGGATTAATTTAAAAATTGCATGATTTTACTCAAATATTTAAGAATTTTGAGATGTGTCAAGTTGTTGGGAGAAGATCAATTCAAACAGTTACCGAATTCAAATTTTGAATTTTAAATTATTTGCGAACTCAATGGATGCATAAAGAAACAGTTGACACATGTTAGACATGAAACTAAAGAACTTTTCGATCTTGTAACATTACTCTAAAAGTATTAATAAAAAAAATAAAATTTTGTTACTCAAATAACATTACTCTAAAAGTGTTATTATGTAACAAGGCTCAGGATTCGGTGGTCCAGGAACTTTTGGACCACTTAGTGGTCCAAGTAAAAAAACATGTTTTTTAAGATTTTTTAACAACTGTTACATAGTCCTTTAACTAATTTTAATTATAAATTGACCCCTATATATTTTATATAATTATAAAAATGATTTTTTATTTTATAAATAATTAATTTATCATAAATTTATCATGTTCATTAACAATCAAATACAAAAACAACAACAATTAGATCATCCATGGATCCCAATTTTCTTAAAATATTACATTCGATCCGAGACGTTCTTGAGGAGTCATGAAATCGTGTTTCGCTGAAATCCAATCGATTGGACTATCAAACCAATCGATTGAAATTTAACCCAATCGATTGGATTTCAGTTTATCACTAAACAATCGATTGTATATTGCTGGTAAGCATGGTTTTGCATAAATCAATCGATTGGTGAAAGTAACCAATCGATTGAACAATGAATTAAATGTGAAATTTATGTAATTCAATCGATTGGTCACGGCTAAACAATCGATTGGTCTCAATATTCAATCGATTGGTTACGGCTAAAAATCGATTGAACTTTGCACGTAACTTCTAATTCAATCGATTGGTTTGAAACTTCAATCGATTGGAAAGTGTCCTAAATGTGTTTTTTTCAGCTTTCAATCGATTGGTATTGTAATCCAATCGATTGAAATTTCAAAATCGCTATATACTAAACCCAAACCATGCGTATTGAATTAGAAGTTACGTTTATTATTATTATTATTATTATTATTATTATTATTATTATTATTATTATTATTATTATTATTATTATTATTTTGAATTTCATTTGAGTATTTTTCTAATTAAAGATAATTATAGATAAGATATAATTAGATAAATTGATCAAATTTAATTTCTTAAATTGAAAATATGTTCTTAAGTTGAAATTGAAAAGTATTTGTTTTTAATTAAAAGATAAGATATCTTAAACAGTTTTAAGATTATTCGGCTGTTTCGCAAATTTTTTAAAAGATAGAATTCAAATTTTGTTATCTTTTTTGGGTATATATATGTGTTCAATCCGACTAATTTTGTATATGTTGACAAATTATTTTAACTATTTGCCTTTCAACCAAGTCTACTCCTAATATATTCTTCCGTTGATAATAATCATGGATATTCCTTCTAACGAAGATATAGTGGGGGTCTCAAATGATGCTACTAACACACAGAATATGTCACTGGACTGTGATTTTATCAAAGTTGATTTTGGTGATCAACTTGGAACTACAATTCCTAGTGCAAAGGTAATCCTTAATGGTTATTTAATATCTAGTATAACGTATTACGAGTAATTTAAACTTTAATTTTTTCTTGTTTTCTACGGGATGACCAAGTTATTAATGACGATGTTATTCAAAGCGAGGATCTAAATAAAGTTCAAGAATTGTCTAGTAGAGTGGATAAGGTCCTCTCTAACATGGAGGTAATTTGATGTGACAAACAGTAACTAATATGGAGGTCCTATTTTTTGGTACTAATTCATAATGTATAATTTGTAGCTTGATGATCACGATATTCGCATGATAACCGCGGTGCATATACTCCGGAGTCGGATCAACCATAAGAAGCCACAGATTATAGCATCGGTCGAGGAGTTTTGGAATATGCACAGTTCTTATAATTAATCTAGATAGACTATAATACTTTGGTTAGTGCGTATTTATTTGTTAGAGTTAGTGGATGTACTTTCTGCGAATTTCTTTAAATGACTTCTTAAATAGAAATGTATTGCTTTGTTACTTTTCGCAATTTTACTCTATTTCTATGCACCGAATGGAGTTTTAGTTTAATTTATTTTAAAAACACATATTTTTATCATGAAGTAATGTCATTTCCATTGATTGTTTCAACAACCAGCTCATACAAACCTTATTTCAACCACCAGCTCATACAAACATTAGATCAACCACCATCCCATACAAATATTATTTCAAACTATAAGTGATAAATCTGTAAATAAATAAAGCAAAATACAACCATGACGATTTTCTCTTACTTATTAATAAAATAATATTATTTTGTTACTTCTTGTTTCTAAAATTACGAAAAGAAATTAAGTAAAAAAAATGAAAACACATTTTTTCTACTCAAACGTTAAATTTATCCATCTTAATCGTGTTTATGAAAATAAATTCTTGTAATCGTTATTTATATTTGTAACTGCTTAGTTTTAAAACCCAAATCTTAGTTCGTTACAACCGAATTATTATCCGAATTATTTTCATACTTAGCTACTTCAATTTAATTAACATTAGTGGATTACAATTGAAATGGAAAAACTAAAGAAGCTAGCTACATACTAACAGCTAGGAGTCTAGGATTATTACCTAGCTAGATTGTCATTAATTGTAAGCAACCAATTGCTAATCCCACCAAGAAAGCAAATTCATCTTGTCATATAAGTAGAATGATTAATTCAAGTATATTATTATTGTGAAATATTGTGGAATATGTATGTACAGTATTAAAAATATATCATCAGCCGTTTTTCTACCATTCCTATTATTCATCCAAGATCAACTTACACATAGTATTATTTATTCGATGGAATTAATGATATAGTATTCTAAAATAATTATTTCTACACATGGCAGTGAAAAAATAATCATTAGTTCCAGATATATAAAAAAGACAAAGAAATAAACATATTATAATAAATTAATAAGTATATGAATGTATTATGAGCAAGGTTCAGAGAACCGAACCGGTCATCGAACCGACAGAATCACTGGTTCACTGGTTGAACCGGTCCAATCGTGGTCTAACCAAAAAAACTATTTTAAAATAAAATAATATATAAATTTTAAATATATATCCTAAAATATAATTATAGCTTTTGATAAAGATCTTCCTACCAATCCAGTTCCTTTTGGTATAGCTTTGTGGGATAATTATAACTTTGTGGTATAATTATACCAATTCAAAATTAGACTGCATATACTACATTAAAGGAGAAATCTTATGCGTGTACAACAAATGATATATAATTACGATAATTCTTTGCAGTGAAATCATATTAGTAAAATCTCATTACACATAGAAAGCATAAGCACGGCTATTGGAAGAATGTATAAAATCTCATTAATATAGTGAAAAAGAAAAAATACAAATACGGAACTGATTTTCATCCCAAAAACATTAAAGATTATGGAGGTTGCTAACTATCACTATCTAACTCAGCCGTTGCTTCGGTACACATGTCGCCATCGTCCGAACCGATTGCTTCATTTTCTAAAACGTTGTTGTCAATGTCCTTTTGCCAAGGACATGTTGTCTTCTTATGTCCTTCCATTTGACAAACACTACAACGTTGCCGCTTCTTCCTCTTAGATGGCTGTCCTGAGCCTCCAGTGGTTGGATGCACATACGGATTGATACTTCTAGCAACACCTGAGTGAGGTTGATTATCTCCTTCGTCTGCAGCCTTGTAAGATGAGTACAATCCCATAATTAAATCACGTGTCTCTTCATATCTCTCTGGTACTTTAGCAGCAACAGCAGCCAGTTGTTTAGAAAATTCCACCAAAGCACTTTGACGACTAATAACAACAGCATCCCTAGTGAACCCACTTGGATCATTGAGTGCTGATTTAACCTTTTTTGTCCATCTATCCAATACCAATGACCGGGGAATCTCACGGATGTCTCTGTCAACCAGAACTTTCACAATATGTTCGCAGGGAATACCAAATGACTCCATTCGTAAACAGGTACACATGAAGATCATTTCTTCTTGACGAAAATCAACGGTCCACGTAAAATCGGGCCTCCCATGCTTACACACAATGTATTTTATGCAATCATCGTTATTATCTATGTTCAGAACCCGCATTGATCCAGCTCTGGAGAGAAATGACCAAAAGAAAAGAAATATCTCATGAGTGTATAACTCAGCAGCATATCTCTCTAGCAGCTCTATACAAGTTTGCATGACGGGCACCCCACGTGTAGATCCATAATCAGCACTAAATTCGTTAAAGCGCATGTGTGCTACACACCTTTGAAAATGCTCTACAAAACTTGTCAAATCATACCGCGACCCCACATACCTTCCCACAACTGAGTGTAAACCTTCACATCTTGATGTAGTTCTAAAGCCAGCAAAGAATTTTCCTCTTAGATATGCAGTAGCCCACATATGCTTCTCTTCGTACATGTTGATCACCCACGGCTTATCCTCAATTCCAAATTCTTCAATAAGCTGAACCCACTTACGCTTAAACACGGGAATCTCATAGTCTCCTGTCATGATTTTTCTAAATTTAGATGTAAACGATGGATTTCCAACATTGCTAGTTGCATTTCGAATAAGGTGCCAAGCGCATAATCTATGTCTGACTTCGGGAAATACATCTCTCACTGCATTCCTAATCGCCATGGCCCCATCAGTTATGATTGAGGTCGGGGTCTTGCCCCTCATTGCAAACATGAGCTGACGCAGGAGCCAAACATATGTATCAGTAGTTTCATCTGCGATTAACGCAGCAGCAAAAACAGTTGTTTGGTTGTGGTGGTTAACCCCGCTGAATATTACTAACGGACAACTATACTTGTTCTTCTTGTACGTAGCATCAAAAGCAATAACATCCCCGAAGAGTCGGTAGTCTAGTTGGCTAATCCCATCAGACCAGAACAAATTACGTAACAGACCTCTTGAATCGTGACATGCCTTGAAATATAATTGTGGATCCTTCAACCGCATATCCTCCAACTTCTTCAACACTCGTGCTGCATCACCAGGAATTTGATGCCTCTCCCGAGCAATCTTATTGTACATATCTCGGGGACCATAGCCAACAAATTCGTATCCGCCTGCTTGGCTAGCTAGAAGACTAAATATCTGTGAGGTGCTGATCCCTGACTTTAGCATGTTCATCATTTGCATAATATCTGCCTCTGACATTTTTCTGTGGGCAGGCAACATAGCACTGAATTGTGTATCCAATAGATCATGGTTGTGTTCGTCAGAGAAATAAAAGATATGCCACCTTCCACTTTCTGGTACAAATTTAACATCCATTCGGGCTTCACATCCAGTTCTTGTTTCCAACCTAGGCTCCTTCTTCCTTTTTTCCATCGTGTAATATTTCTCCATCCTGAATCCTTGCCTGTGGCATACAAACAGTTGTCTGTAAATATCGCCACTACTATTCTTGAAGGTCTTGCTCTTCCTTGCACTAAAGCCCTTCGACTTTGAGTACTTCATATAAAAATCAAATGCAAGCTGCAAAGTAGAAAAGTGGTATTTGCCAATTTCCTCCGCAAAATTCTCACTAAATTTCACAGATGTAATGTCTTGCACGAAGTCAACCGCATAAACGGCTTCAACGATATAATCTGACGTATCAGATTCAGAAAAAAACGCTCCCTCGGTTATGATATCTCTGAAATCTTGTTCGAATTCATTCTGTTCATCCATCATATCTTGGTCAGTTACTAGCTCTTCTTGTTGGTTAAAGTCATCGTCCTCCTGGTATTGCTCATTCATCTCAGTGTCCGTAAATATACCTGACATCTTAAAATGTCCAATGAAAAAAAAAAATCAATACACTCCATCTTATAACATTATATACAATAGATAGATTCGTATATTGCTAGCAGGGACGGATCCAGAGATTTTAATATTGAGGTGCCAATTTTTATATAATTTTTTTTAACCTATAAAAATAATAAACATATAGTTATTGGAGTTAGTTTTTTAATAGATTTATTAAGATACATATAATTATAACTTTTTCCAACAAATTTATTTTTAATATGATAATTACATAAATAAAATATAACTTTAACAATTGTACATTACAAATTTATAAAGTACCATATAATTTATAACGGGGTTTGTTAAAAATGATCACATACCTTATTAACTAAAATTCATTCTTTCAAAAGTTTTTAAAAAATTTAAAAATAAATTATAAATTATTAATTAATTGAAAGACACGGTACCATTGTAGAATACAATATATAAGATATCTTTATAAAATTTTCTTTTACCAATGTGAATTTAGAAGAAGAATTAATATTTTTTACAAGAAAATAATATCTACAGTACATAATGTGATTACCAAAACATAACTACTTAAGTTATTATTAATATAAAAAATATGAATGTTAAATATATTAATATAAAAAAACAAATGATTTTAAAAAAAATAAATATAGAAATTATTATATAAAAACTAATTTGAAAGGTACAAAGACTTGAGGGTATGATATTAAATTAGTTAGGTAAAGATATTAGTGAATTAACAATTAAGACATAAATCTATTACATAGTGAAAAATAATACATATAAAACTATTAAATTACCTAATATTTGTTTTTATTTTTTAAACACAAATTTTATATATAAGTATAATTTCTTAAAATTTTGGGGGGTTCAGGCCACTACTCGCCCCTCTAGGTCCGTCCCTGATTGCTAGCCAATTAGTAATAAAAAATAATAACATCTATTTACTTTTTAGTAATTCTCAATGTCTTGTCAGTTAATAAAAGATAAAAAAATATTTTTTCATTACACAATCAATTTTACGAATAAAGTATCGAAACGAATAATAGGAAAATTAGATATTCTATCCACTTACCTCGATTTTGTAATCAAAACGATGGATTGTTTTCTGAACACTATAATGAAAAAATTGATTGGATCTTTGCTGATTGGTGCAACGGTGATTGTCGATTAACGATGAACAAAAGGTGGATATTAAATAGACAGATAAAAAATAAAAAAAATTGGATATTTAGTAGATGGATGGATGTTCGAAAGAAAAACAATGAGATTTTTTATAAAGAGAGTGATACACGATTTTAATGGTGGGATTGAATAATTGGTGATGGATTATTCACCAATTTATAATGTTAATATTAAGGAAAAGATAAGATTAGAGTATCTAAATCAAAATAAAACTTTACAAAAGTAAGATAGAATTTTAATAATAAGATAGATGAATAAGAAGATAATTATCATTAATTAACTAAATACTCAAATGAAATTCAAAATAATAATAATAATAATAATAATAATAATAATAATAATAATAATAGTAGCAGGAAAAAACAAATTAACAAAAGTTCAAAAATTTGGCAACTAATAGTAATAATAATCTTAGACGGATCATATTTAAAGAAGAAGTTTTAAAATTGGTAGATAGATTAAACGAAATCAAGCCCCCACCAATCGATTGAAGTATACTTAAACACAATGTTCCAATCGATTGTTTTGTTATTTTAATCGATTGGAGTACATATAATTACAGTATCAATCGATTGGTTTTATATGCAATCGATTGAAATTGAAATTGATGATAATTCAATCGATTTTTAGCCGTAACCAATCGATTGAATATTGAGACCAATCGATTGTTTAGCCGTGACCAATCGATTGAATTACATAAATTTCACATTTAATTCATTGTTCAATCGATTGGTTACCTTCACCAATCGATTGATTTATGCAAAACCATGCTTACCAGCAATATACAATCGATTGTTTAGTGATAAACTGAAATCCAATCGATTGGGTTAAATTTCAATCGATTGGTTTGATAGTCCAATCGATTGGATTTCAGCGAAACACGATTTCATGACTCCTCAAGAACGTCTCGGATTGAATGTAATATTTTAAGAAAATTGGGATCCATGGATGATCTAATTGTTGTTGTTTTTGTATTTGATTGTTAATGAACATGATAAATTTATGATAAATTAATTATTTATAAAATAAAAAATCGTTTTTATAATTATATAAAATATATAGGGTCAATTTATAATTAAAATTAGTTAAAGGACTATGTAACAGTTGTTAAAAAATCTTAAAAAACATGTTTTTTTACTTGGACCACTAAGTGGTCCAAAGATTTCTGGACCACCGAATCCTGAGCCATGTAACAATGACCATTATTCTCGAAATGTTTCGAAGTCAAGAAGAGGCAATCGCGCTTAATGAAAAATAATAAAAATACCCTTATGGAGATAATAAGTAATAACACTATTGCTACAATGGGAACACATTTTTTTTTCACATTGATAGTTAATGACTCTTACGTAAAGCGAGGGAGACAAAAATTCTAAAAAATATGTTAGGCCTATATATGGGCGCATAAAATATAGTCTTTGATAAAATTGTAATTCCAACACAACAAATAAAAGAAAGAGAAAAAGCACATATATCATATAGAGGAGTGCTAGGGGTCAGCATAATTTGTGATGTTTAGCCATTAATTAGCCATTATCAATATTTTTAATGGTGTGAGATGACATCTAATGGTGTAGGATTAATCATTTTCTTTTTAATGGTTAAGTGCTAGCCAAATTTCAACAAAAGTGTTAGTCCCTAGACTTTCTCTATCATATATGGCTAAGAGTGGTGCACCCATCCACATGCATTAACATTGTTGATTATGGGAATGATTATTTGTACTGCTGTGACTGCTGAAATTCAATATGATAGTCTTGAAGAGACGGAATATAGGATTAGAAGGTGTATTGAAGGATGCAAATGGCGCTTTAAACATAGTTTTACAATAACAGAGCACTGCATTAAGAGATGCAAAACTAGTTTTGAGAAGGAGACTTAATGCGTGGTAAGTATATGAGTCTTTATGATTTTTTATTTTTTATTTGTGAACTTATAAATCTTTTTGAGATTATATTATCGTATTTTTGTATATATAGACTGTATGATAAATTTTTTACTTATTTCTAAGTATAGAGTGATTAATAAGTTAGACCAGAAAAAACTTAATATCGTATTTTATATTATAATATTATTTATCTCAACAATTTAAATTAATGAGTACGTAAAAATATATGAATAATTATAGTTATAGCACGTTAGTAAAAAAAAATTTTAAATTTGTTTGATTTTTTTTTTGACATAGACTTTTTTTTAATTTGTCAAAATTTTTTTAGTCTGTTTGATTTTTTTTTAAACATACACTTTTTTTAAAATTTATCTTATGTTATTTGTTTTAAATAATGATTGAATTTAATTTTTTTTTGTCATAAAAATTTTGAAATTATATTATAAAATGAGAATATCTAAAATAGCACCTAACAATGATTAATTATTGGTGAATTCTATGGTGCCTTTGTTATGGTGTCTAAATTGCCTAACTTCCCTTTTAAAGTAAAAAATAAAATGTTTAAAGTAAAATGTAAATCATATAAAATTTATTAAATATTATTTACTTACCTTTTTTAGTAACTTAGGTACAAAGTAATAGGCACCATAGCATTCACCTTAATTATTTGCTTCTGCTGCAGGCATAATGTGAGAACTGACATTTAAATAAATCTCAAGATTGTTTGAGCACTTTGATTAGACCGTGCAATGATTCACATTGCTAATTATTTTGGGGTGTTTAAAAGACTTTTGTTTATGATATTTGTTATTGCTTTCTTATTATGTTCTTCAATTATCCTTGTGGTGCTATAATAAGGCAATAGTAGCCTAAGCAATAGTAGCCTCATCGAATGTAATAAAAAAATCAGATATTCTTGAGACAGTAGAAAAAGTACTGTACATGGATCAAACTCGAAAGCGATTTCCAATGTTGATTTTTATGCATAACACTGTTAACAAAAATATTTAAGAGATAATACAAAAATAATTTAAACTAGTCTAATTTTTTTATTCCGCACTCTTTAATTATTATGAAAATAAATAAATAATTTTAAATATAATTATAAATATTATGTATATAAAATTATGAATATTAAATTAATAAAATAATTTTAAATTATTATCTTTCTAATATTATTTTATTATTAACTGCTTTAATTACGCTTAAGTTTCAATATCCTAATTCTACCTTTTATGATGTATTATTAGTAATCATTAACAATTTAAATGAGGTAAAATAATGCTAGAAAATAATTGACAAGTAAGTATAGTTAATAAAATCCATCACAATAAATAATTATAAAATTATTTTTTTAAAAAATTTAATCTATTAAAAAAATACATAAATAATTATATATCTATCATGTTTTTTAACGAATTTTATATAGATTTTTCTTTTTTTTAAACATTTTATGCTGAACTTTTTTTTTTTGGGTCAACAACAATTAATAGGGTTCTGAATTCTGATAAAATTTTGTAAAATATTCTCTCAGAATTTTGAGAGAAATCCTAATATTCATCAAACACGAATGAGTTGTTGACTTTGTCCGACCTAATAAACACTATTAATAATGGGGAGCAATGCCAATCCTGCTGTTCAACAGCAACAACATTCATTGGGTGATGAAGAGGAAATCATAGACTTTAAAGATACAAATATTCAAGATGGGATTGATAAATGTTCACGAAGTCTGATGGGAGGATAATGGCTGTTCGGCTCTTTAGTACAGGAACTATAAAATCTCCCTTGTATGCATTTTGGAGACAACCTGAAGGTTTCAAGGTGTAAAGCTATAAAAAGGGAATATTTTTTAGTTCTATTTTGATAATGAGATCGACGTAACCAGAATAGAGAGAAGCGCCCGTGGCTTTTCCAAAAATTTATTATCAATATTAGATACTGGAAACAGGAAAAAATAGTAGAAGATAGAGATTTTGATAATGTCCTTATTTGGATACAATTATGGAAATTCCTTGAATATTGCAAGACAAAGGAGTTAGGGAGAAAGATTGGAAAGGCTTATGGTGACGTAATTGATGAAGATATTTTTTATATTTCCAAAATTTTAGTTCATAAGATGCAGAATGTTATGGAGAATATTATAAGCGCTAATTAGAGTACTTTCGTCAAAGCAAGATTCATTAGTGATAATATTCTCATTGCACATGAATTTATTTACTTTCTAAAGAACAAAATATATGGATTTCAGGATTTAGCCTTGAAATTAGACATGAACAAAGCGTATGATAAGGTGGAATGGAGTTTTATATGGAATATTTTAGAGTAAAAGACAAATAGGTCCCTGACCTTTTAAAACGAGGATATTTTCATCCCTCAAGATCGAAAAATACATTTCGATCCCTCACGTTTTAAAACGCGTGACACTTAGATCCCTCCGTCGAGTTGGGCTTCAAAACGGCAACTGAACATGCTGACCTGGAAGGGTAGAGTGTTAGGTGTCCGTTTTAGTTGCTGATGTGGATGGAGAACAAATTTTTAATGGACAAATTAGTCCTTGATGCCTAACATCTTGCCTCTGCCATGCGAGTTTCTGCTCAAAGACTCTCCTACTCTCCTCATTTTGATTATTCTGAACCTTGTTCATAGCTTGCTCCTATTGATTCAAAACCTCCATTTCACTATACAAATTCTTAGTGTTACTAACATACCTATCCATCTTTCTCACCATACCTTCCATATGCTTAATCAAGAACTTTAATTCATTGACATCTATGACCCCACTCACAATGTCACCATACACATGCTCAAATCCCTGCAATGCAGGAACAGAAAACTTCTTCTCTAACCATATTTATGTAAGACTATATATATAAACACCAGCACTAAAATGAAGGCCTAAATTTGAAAGTTTTAAACTAATTCTAATCCTAACACATACAGTAATACCTGCAAGGCTTTTTCGAGAGAAGCAGCAACCTTATACGTGTATGTATCACCTGTGCAATACTATAAAAAATTGCATTCCAAGAATTAAGTTACTATTTTTTGGGAGCACAAATGTTGGAGATCATTTGATATATCAAAAGCATCATCCAGATGCTTGAATTTGACCTTGAAATATACACACAAACACACTAAAATGGGACCACTAAATACACAAATTGTTAATTTGCCATCTCCTTCTTGGTCTGGTTGAAGTGGTATATCTGAACATGGCACATACATATAAGGCAACCAACTGAAAAGAAGCCGACATCAAGCTAACCAATATCCTTTTTCGGAGCTTGGTCGAACAAGAACCTTGAGGTAGCCATGTCACCAGCCTTTGCATAGCCATCAATCATGATCGTGAAAGAAGCAACACTCTTTTCCGGCATAGCATCAAGCACTACCCTAGCATTGCCCAAATCCCCCACCTTCACAAAATCCCATATCATCGCATTCCATGATGCCACATTCTTCTGAGGCATTTCATCAAATAGCCTCTTTGCCTCCACCATATCCTCAACCTTCACATAGCCAACCACCATTGCCGTCTATAAAACTACATTCTTCTCAAACATTCCATCAAACACCTTGCGAGCATCACCAATCTTTCCACATTTTCCATACATATCAACCAAACAGGTTCCAACAAAAATATCACCTTCAACCCCCATACCTCAACACCGAGCCATGGAGCAATTTTCCTTCGCAGGATCTGTACATGCTTGAACATGCCTTAATCACAGAAGAGTAAGTGTACCTATTAGGAAGAGACCCATGTGCCTTCATGCGAATAAAAGCAGAGAGGGCGTCGAAAAAGTAACTTCCTTTGGTGTGGGCTCCAATGAGGGAGTTCCAGAGAAAAGGGGAAGGGCCAAGGACGCGGTCGAAGACGGAGGTGTAATATGAAGCAGTGGCGGCAAAGGAGGCGGAAAGGAAAATGAAGCGGGAGATAATGAGGTGATCTTGCTCTAGACCTCGTTGAATGATGGAGGCGTGGACTTGGTAGATGTGATGAATGGTCTTGCAGGCCTTAAGAAGGGTGATAATGGCGGCAGTTGAACGCGGTGGAGAAGAAGAGTGTCGAAATATTGAATTCATCGGAAGAACGGCGTCATTTTGGCCTTAAGGGATGAATTTGTCCACTAATAATTTGTCCCAATCCACTTTAGCAAGTGTAACGGACACGTCATTCTCTACCCCTCCATGTCAGCTGGCTCTGTTGCCGTTTTTTGTCCAAAATGGACGGAGGGGTATAATTGTCAGCCGTTTTAAAACGTGAGGGATCGAAATATATTTTCCAATATTGAGTGACGAAAATGTCCTCGTTTTAAAAGGTTAGGGACCTATTTGTCTTTTACTCGATATTTTAAAGAAAATGGGTTTCTGGTAGAAATGGATTGGCTGGTTAAAAGAGTGTGTAACAACGGTTTCTTATTCTGTTATTGTAGAAGGACGACTTCATAGTTTCACTACAAGAATTTGACAAATTAGCGACGAATTAGTGACGCACTAACGACAAAATTAATGAGCAGTCACAAAATACCTGAACTTGAGAAAAGCGACTGATTAGCGAGAGATTTACGAGTAAGTTTGTTTCTCGCATGTTGACTTTTGTGGCTAAAAAAAGAGCGGAGAAAATTTCCTCACTAATTTGTCACAAATAAATTAGCGAGTGACAATGTTCTAGCAAATCAGTCACTTAGGGGTTCAATCGAATAAAAGTAAAGTAACGAGTGATATTATTGTCACTATTCCGTCGCAAGTGTTTGATATACAATTAGCGAGAAACAATTCACACACAAGTTCGTCGCTAAATAAACTTTGTGCGAAATGGCTAATTAGTGAGGAACAACGTTCCTAACTATTCCGTCACGAAGAATTGAAATGCATTTTGCGATGGATAATTTCCTAGCTAATTTGTCACCAAAGTTTTTATTTTTTAGCGAGCAACTAGTTTCTCGTTAATTTGTCGCATAATATTGTAAAATTCAAAATAAGAGTAGCGACAGAAAATAGTCGTCGTTAACTCGTCGCAATAAATAAATCATTTAGCTAAGGAACTGTTCCTCGCTAATTAGTCGCTAAAGTGGAAATACGGATATTGAGCGCCTAGGACCTAAGTAGTGAGAAATTTGTGACCGTTTAACAACTGACACAATTTGTTCGCTGATTTCAAGTTGCTGATTAGCGGGTGAAATACATTTGTCGCTAAGTTGTCGCATGTTTAATTTAGCGAGCGACTTGGCAACTGCAATCTTGTCGCAAAGTAAAAACTATATCCTACCTATTTTGTAGCAAATTACTCGCTAATCTCGTTGAAAATCTGTCGCAGAGTTATAACAAATCCAAAACTGATCAAGAAAATTTTATAAGTAACTGGTTGCAATTGAGTCACTAATCAAAAGCTTATTTAGTGAGGAATTAGCGACTATTTTCTCGCTTATTTCATGTTGTTACTAATTTGTCAGAAAAAATATTAGTCCCATGTTACTACTAATCACTAACCACTATATACATCCATGGAAAATTCATGAAAAAAATCATTAAAAAAAAATACAAATTATTTTAATTTATTTATTTTAATATAAGATATTGATATTTACATAAATATTTTCGTATTTGTTTTAAAAAAATCTTACCTACCTTATAAAATATTTTTTTAAAATTTAAATTCTTTTTAAAAAAAATCAAAATGAAAATTTGAAAACAAAAGAAAAAAAAAGTAACTCAAAAAACAAAAAAGCATTTAATTTCAAAAATTTAAAACGTACCTATAAGAACTTTTTTTTATTATTTCAAATAAAAAATTGCGTATAAGCATTATTTCTAATGCTTTAAATCAAAATTTAAAAATTCTATTATCGTTACATGAAAAAACTAAAATGAGCCCTATTATATATACTATATACAGAGGTAATTGCATGTTAGATATAGCATTCGGTTTTCTCTGCTCTCTCTCTGGCCGAACCGATTTTGCATGAAGAAGAAGAAGTTTAGCTCGGTTCAAGAGCTTCAACCTTGGAGGCTTCCCCTTCTATAAATAAGGGAGAACAGCCAGGGCTTGAAGTAAGGAGAAAAGAGTGCAAGGCACAGAGTTCTCATAGCTACCCAAGCTAACAGAAGTTCTTCTCCTTCAATGTTTTTCATTTTGTAATTTTTCTGTTTAGTTTTGTCTGTCTTGAGTCTCATAGAAAAAGGCAAACAGTGAGGTTTGTAAGAAAAAGCCATAGAGCGAAAAAAGGCAGAGTATGCAAAATTAAAAGAAAAAGCCATATATGTCCTTAGAGGTCCTTTGTACATCTGTGTTGTGTTTCATGATTCTGTGGGAATCCCCTTGCAAGTTAGGTTAGCACTTTGCAATTGAAAGCTTGGCAGTGACCAAGTCAAGTTCAGGATTGGGAATTAGATTATGGATTTGTCCCGGATAGGAAGGTTAGTTCCTAGAGAAAATTGGTGTATGTAATCATGATTATAGTGAAATTCCATCATTGTTGTGATGGAGACTGGATGTAGGCTGCATTGCACTTAGCAGCTAAACCAGGATACATCTTGGTGTGATTCTCTCTCTCTTCTACTCCATTTCTGTTTCTGCTGTATAGGAGACAAATCTGAAAAATATCTCTTGGCTGGTTACGAGACAAAAAGAAAATATCTTTTGACTAGTCACGAGACAAAAACAAAAATATCTCCTCAAGTGTTCTGAAAAACAGCAAGTGTTATTAAGCAAAAAAGGGGCTAAGATTCAACCCCCCTTCTCTTAGCCACTGATAAACCATCACATTCATACATTCAGAAGACAAAGGCAATACCACCACATCAAAATAATTGACTATTCTTATTATATAACTCAAAAATTCATGCATCTTAATTCTTCTAAAAAAATTCACTATTTTATTCCAGTTTGATGATGATAAGAGGAATTATTTTATAACTAATTGACGGAAATAAAAACTATATTATTATTAATGCTTATGCAATTCTTTAAATTAAAAGACAGAAAAATAAAATAGAACTTAAAATACTACTAGTGATCATGTAATCCTAAATATGAGAAACAGAAATTAGAATAACAGAAATATGGGAGGTGGAACTCAACCACCTTAATCATGAGAGGTGCTGGGTTCTTCAGGGGAAGGTTTTTGGTGCTTCAAAGCTTCTAATTCACGCCCCTGCTTCTCTTGCTCCTTGACCAGTTTGCAAATCATGCTAGTCTGATCTTTCTGCTCTTCTCTTAGTTGATCCAAGGTGGTTTGCAGTTGAATCACAGATGCTTTCAACTGAGTCCAATATTTAATTGGAGGGATCTCTTGTGGAGGCTCAGATGCCTTCCTTTTGGGATGATCCTCTGGTATCTTGGCGCTTTCCATCACTTGTTTGGTGATTGGGCTTTTCACTGGGATAAATGTATCTATGTGAAGCAGTGCTTTAGTCTCTTAACATAGGTGAAAGATGAGGTTTGGATAGGCCAACCTGACTTGGATGGACATCCTGTCTTGGATATCTAACGGGAAATTATTTGGAGAACTTTTACCTCATTCTCCAGCATGATGTAGTGAAATGCCCATTCTTCACCTTTTTCTGGCGTTCAACGCCAGAGAGATGCTTCCTCTAGGGTGTTCTGCCTTCTGTTCTACATCATTTTGTCTCTGTTTAAATATTTTTCATGAACACCAACACACAAAAAAAGTAAAATAATAAAAACTAATTATGAAGAAAACTAATTCAAGAATAAGAATATTCAAAGGAATAGAAAATAATATGCTTTTGATCATTGGGTTGCCTCCCAACAAGCGCTTCTTTAATATCTTTAGTTGGACTTCATTGTACTTAGCTCAGTAGCAATGTTGAGCCTCCTGGCTCAATATCTCCTTCAAGGTAATGCTTAACTCTCTGTCCGTTGACAGTGAACCTATTGTCCGAGTCCTTATCTTGAAGTTCTATGTACCCATAGGGTGATACACTAGTGACCACATAGGGTCCCTTCCAATGGGATTTGAGTTTCCCTGGAAATAATCTGAGTCTTGAGTTGAATAGCAGAACCTTTTGGCCTGCTTCAAATAATCTAGAAGTTATCTTCTTGTTATGCCTCCTTTTTGCTTTCTCTTTATAGATCTTTGCATTTTCAAATGCTGCTAAGCGAAATTCGTCCAACTCATTTAGTTGGAGCAGCCGTTTTTCTCCTGATGCTTTAGCATCAAGGTTGAGGAATCTGGTTGCCCAATAGGCTTTGTGTTCCGATTCCACTGGCAGATGACAGAATTTTTCATACACCAATTGATATGGTGATGTTCCTATAGGGGTCTTGAAGGCTGTTTTGTATGCCCATAGAGCATCATCAAGCTTTCTAGCCCAATCCTTTCTAGAGGCACTTACTGTCCTCTCCAGGATTTGTTTTAGCTCTCTATTTGAGACTTCATCCTGCCCATTTATCTGAGGATGGTACGGTATTACCATTTTATGGTGAACTCCATAATGGCTCAAAACAGAGTCAAGCTGTCTGTTGTAGAAATGAATACCTCCATCACTGATCAATGTTCGAGGAATACCAAACCTGCTGAAGATGTTCTTCTGGAGGAACTTCATTACTACTCTAGTGTCATTAGTGGGTGATGCTATTGCTTCAACCCATTTAGACACATAATCTACTGCCACAAGGATATAGGTATTTGAGTATGAAGCTGGGAAAGGACCCATGAAGTCTATACTCCATACATCAAACAGCTTAATCTCTAGGATTCCTTGCTGAGGCATGTCGTGACCATGAGAGAGGTTGCCAGTCTTTGGCAACTGTCACAGTTACGGACAAACTCTCTAGAGTCCTTAAAGAGTGTGGACCAGTAGAATCCACTTTGGAGAACCTTTCTGCCTATTCGCTCACCTCCAAAGTGTCCTCCAAAGTTGGAGCTATGACAGTGCCATAGTATTTTGTGTGCTTCTTCTTTAGGCACATAGCGTCGGATGATCCCATCCGAGCATCTCTTAAAGAGATATGGTTCATCCCACAAGTAGTACTTTGCATCATGCATGAGTTTTTGAGCTTGATGCGTATTGTATTCTTTAGGAATGAATCTTATAGCTTTGTAATTTGTAATGTTTGCAAACCATGGTGCTGTCCGAATGACAAAGAGTTGCTCATCTGGAAAGGTTTTAGAGACCTCAGTAGAGGGAGGGGATGTCCCTTCTATAGGTTCAATCCGAGACAGGTGGTCAGCCACCTGGTTTTTTGACCCTTTTTTGTCTTGGATTTCTATATCGAACTCTTACAGGAGTAATATCCATCTTATCAGCCTGGGCTTAGAATCCTGCTTGGTGAGTAGATATTTGAGAGCAGCATGGTTAGTGTAGATAATGACTTTAGATCCTACTAAATAGGATCTGAACTTGTCAATGGCATAAACCACTGCAAGTAGCTCCTTTTCTGTAGTAGTGTAATTCCTCTGCGCATCATTTAAAATACGGCTGACATAATAAATGACATGCAGAAGCTTGTCATGCCTTTGCCCCAGGACTGCGCCAATGGCATGGTCACTGGCATCACACATTAATTTGAATGGCAAGTTCCAGTTGGGTGCAGAGATGATAAGCGCAGTGATAAACTTAGCTTTAAGAGTCTCAAAGGCCTGCAGACACTCTTAGTCAAAGACAAATGGAGTGTCAGTAGTTAATAAATTGCACATAAGTTTTGTGGTTTTAGAAAAATCTTTTATGAACCTCCTGTAGAATCCTGCATGTCATAGGAAACTTCTGATTCCTTTTACATTAGTGGGTGGCAGTAATCGTTCGATTACCTCTACCTTGGCTTGATCCACTTTTATTCCCTTATTCAAAATTCGATCCCCAAGGACAATCCCTTCAGTCACCATGAAGTGACATTTTTCCCAATTTAAAACCAGGTTCGTCTCTTGGCATCTTTTGAGAACTAGGGCTAAATGTCAAGGCAGGATTCAAATGAATCTCTAAAGATGGAGAAGTCATCCATGAATATTTCAAGGAACTTCTCCACCATATCAGAGAATATAGAGAGCATGCATCTCTGAAAGGTGGCAGGTGCATTGCACAGGCCAATGGCATCCACCTATAAGCAAACACGCCATAGAGGCATGTAAATGCTGTCTTTTCCTGATCCTGTAGATCTACTACAATTTGATTGTAACCGGAATACCCATCCAGGAAACAATAAAATGCATGCCCTGCTAGTCTCTCTAGCATTTGATCTATGAATGGTAAAGGAAAATGATCCTTTCTGGTGGCGTTATTGAGCCTTCTATAGTCAATGCACATATGCCACCTTGTAACTGTCCTTGTAGGAATCAGTTCATTCTTTTCATTATGAACCACTGTCATGCCTCCCTTTTTGGGGACAATTTGGACATGGCTTACCCAGGGACTTTTAGAGATGGGATAAATAATCCCAGCCTCCCATAATTTAGTGACTTCCTTCTGCACCACCTCCTTCATGGCTGGGTTCAGTCGCCTCTGTGGTTGAACCACTGGTTTGGCGTCATCCTCCAACAGGATCTTGTGCATGCATTATGTTGGGCTGATGCCCTTAAGGTCATCGATTGTCTACCCAAGAGCTGTCTTGTGTTTTTTTAGCACTTGGATTAGTGCTTCATCTTCTTGTGGTTTTAAGGCAGACCTTATGATCATAGCATAAGTATTCCCAACTCCAAGAAATGCATATTTCAAGAAGGATGGTAATGGTTTGAGTTCGAGTTTAGGAGGCTTGTCTTCTTCCTTAGGAGTTTTCAGAGGTTCCTTAGTTTCCTTTGGCTCCTCTAACTCAGGCTGAGCATCATAAAAGATGTCATTCAACTCTTCTTTGAGTCTCTCAGCCATATTCACTTCTTCCACCAAGAAATCAATGATATCAATACTCATGCACTCCTCTGGAGTGTCTGGATGCTGCATGGCTTTAACAGCATTTAGCACAAACTCATCCTCATTGACTCTCAGGGTTACTTCTCCTTTTTCAACATCAATGAGAGTTCATCCTGTAACTAGGAAGGGTCTTCCTAGTATGAGGGTTGCACTCTTGTGCTCATCCATTTCCAGTACCACAAAATCTGTGGAAAAGGCAAAGGGTCCAACTTTAACAATCATGTCTTCAATCACGCCTGATGGAAACTTAATAGAGCCATCAACAGGTTGAAGACATATGCGGGTTGGTTCTACTTCGTGAGTTAAACTGAGTTTCTTTATTAATGAAACTGGTATCAGGTTGATGCTTGCCCCAAGATCACACAATGCAGTTCTTGTGCAAGCAAAGTGCAGGGTATAATAAAGCTTCCCGGATCTTTGAGTTTATCTGGTAAGCTTCTTTGAATTACTACACTGCAATCTTCAATGAGGAAGACTATTTCTGCCACTCTCCAATCCTTTTTACGGATTAAGATATCCTTCATAAATTTTTCATACGAAGGTATCTGTTCAAGAGCCTCTGCAAAAGGAATTTTAATCTCAAGTGTCTTGAGATAATCCGCAAAACAGGAAAATTGCTTATCTTTTTCCGCTTGGCGAAGCTTTTGAGGATATGGCATCTTGGCCCTGTATTCATCAACTTTAGTTGATGTAGGTTGAATGCTTACGGAATTGGAAGGGTGTTATCAGCACTTGTATGTGTCTGACTACCTTTATTTGGGCGTTCAACGCCCTTGTTACTGCCCTCTTCCTGGCGTTCAACACCAAGAACAATGTCCCATATTAGGCGTTCAACACCAAGTGTAGGTACCTCTTCTTGGCGTTGAATGCCAATGACATTCCTCTTTGGGCGTTCAACACCCTCAGAGATGTCTTGGACATCAATCTGGTATCATTCTGTGAGTTTTTCTTCCCCTGATCTTCTGTTACATTGAGGTTGGGTGTTTAGTACTTTCCCATTCTTCAGTTGAATGGCCTGACACTCTTCTGTTATCTGCTTAGATAACTGCTGCCTTGTTTGACTCAGTTGGGCTTCCACATTCCTATTAGAAGCCTGTGTTTCTCTCAAAGTCTCATGCAATTCTAGCAGTTGCTGGGCAAGGGCGTGTAATTGATGAGTCAATGGACCATCCTGTTCTGGATGGTTAGGTTCAGTAAATATTACCTTAACCTCTCCTTTCATAGAAGTCTCAGCGGTTGAGTACAGATGCTGATTAATGCCAACTATCTCAATAAGCTCGTGAGCCTCTTCAATTGTCTTTCTCATATATATAGAGCCACCAACAGAGTGGTCTAAAGACATTTGGGCCATGTCTGTAAGGCCATAATAGAAGATGTCTAATTGCACCCATTCTGAGAACATTTCAGTGGGGCATTTTCGGAGCATTCTCCTATACCTCTCCTAAGCATCATGAAGAGATTCATTGTCCTCTTGCTTGAAGCTCTGGATATCTAGTCTTAACTGGGTCATCTTCCTTGGAGGGAAGTATTGAATTAGAAACTTATCTACTAGCTGCTTCCATGTTCTCAAGCTAGATTTGGACTGGTTATCCAACCACCTCTTTGCTTGGTCTCTTATAGCAAAGGGAAAGAGTAGTACTCTGTAAACATCCTGATCTACTCCTTTAGTGTGTACTGTGTCAGCAATTTGTAGAAAGTTTACCAGAAATTCAACAGGTTCTTCCTGTGGAAGTCCAGAGTACTAGCAGTTTTGCTACACCAGAATAATGAGTTGAGGATTGAGCTCAAAGTTACTTACTCCAATGGGAGGTATACTAATACTTCTCCCATAGAAGTCAGGGTTGGGGGACATGTAGGACCCCAAAATTCTTCTGAACTGTTCATTCCCATTTGGGTTCATGGTAAAAGAAAGGTAGAAGAAAGAAGTAAAGAAAAAATAGAATTAAATTATTTTTATTTATTTATTAATTAAATTTGAAAATAAAAGTTAATTAATTAAAAAGATTTGAAAGTTAGATGATATAATTCGAAAAAGAAGAGAGAGAGAAAGAGAAGAGAGATTTTCAAAAATTGAAGAGAGAAAAATTAGTTAGGAGGTTTTGAAAAAGAAGAGAGAGAAAACAACAAACTAATTAAGAAAGATTTGAAAACAAGATAAGATAGATGATTAGGAAAGATTTGAATTTAAAATTAGAAAAGATAAAAAAAGATATAATTTTAAAAATTAAAATTAGAAAAGATAAGATAGGAATTTAAAAAGATTTGAAAAAGATTTAAAAGAGATAAGAATTGAAATTTGATTTTTGAAAAAGATTTGTTTTTGAAATTGAATTTGAAACAAAATAAGATAAAGATTTGAAAAAAAAATTTAAGAACATAAGATTTAAAAAGATTTGAAATCAAAATAAAAAAGATAGTTTTTAATTTATTAAAATTTAAATTTTAAAAGGAGGTTAAGATAAGGAAGAATCAAATTAAAAGAAAAGATTTGAAAAGATTTTAAAAAGATATAATTTTAAATTTAATTCTTAACTTGACTAACAAGAAAACACCTAATTTAAAATTTTTGAAATCAAATATGCAATATTTTTGAAAATTAAGGAGAGATAAGAAAAGATATTTTTTTATTTTTGATTTTTGAATTTAACGAGGAAAGAGAAAAATAACTAAAAAATACCAAGCTTAAAATTTTTAAATCTAAAACACAGTTTTTGAAAATTAAAAGAGAAAAACACCTAAAAGACACTAAACTAAAAATTTTAAGATCAAAACAAGGAAAATAAATAAGAACAACTTGAAGATCAAGATGAACACTAAGAACACTTTTCAAAAATTCAAAGCAAAAAGTGAACACACAAAGGACACCAAACTTAAAATTTGACACTAGACTTAAACAAAAGGCACTATTTTTGAAAATTTTTGAAAAAAAAAAAGCAAGAAATTCGAAAACTCAACAAGAATAACAACAAAAACTTAAACAAGAACAAAGATTAACAAAGAAAAGAAAGATTTTTGAAAATGTTTTTGATTTTTTCGAAAAAAAAAGAAAAATAAAAGTCTCAACAAAATTCAAAACAATACCTAATCTAAGCAACAAGATAATCCGTTAGATTGTTCAAACTCGAACAATCCCCGACAACTCGAACAATCCCCGACAATAGTGCCGCCAATCTTCCTCTAGGCTGAACACCAGGATTAGTGCGCATCCAGTTTGAATGAGGGTGAAGCTCCTGCAGTTCATTCCATTGGTGATCCTACTCAAAATGCCACAGACAAGGTCGAATCTTCCGGATCAGAGAGTGTTGCACCTTGGTTCTAGCCTTTACCACAAAGACACTAATCTCCCCACACCTCGACTGAACTAATGTCTCGAGAAGTCTCCAACGAAGTCGTGGATTAGCAATCTAAGAGACGTATCCTCAAGCTAGTGGTTCATTGATATTTGATGAAAGACGCTCACTAAACTCATGTAGAATAGAGATAACCTTGTGCCGGTTCAACTTATTCATAAGGTTGAAGAATAAAGATGCATCTTAGGAGAGGATCAAACACGAATTGAGATAGAACAATAGTACTTTTATTAATTCATAAAACTCAGTAGAGATTCTAACCTTAACCTTAGGATGTTTAGAAACTCATACTGTAAATACAATGACAGGTTCAAATGTAAAAGTGGGGAAGAAGATCCTAAACAAGGGTGATCTTCTCCTTTAAATACTAAACTAATGACTAGGAATTACAGAAATATGATAGGCTTAAGCTTGTAGTGCGAAAATCCACTTCTGGGGCCCACTTGGTGAGTGTTTGGACTGAGCTTGAGTGTCTCTCACGTTCTAAAACTCCCTAGGGGCATTGAACGCTGTCTAGGGGCCCCCTTTTGGGCATTGGACGCTGTCTACCTCTCTGTGGGCGTTGGACGCCAGGTCTGGGGTAGATGGCTGGCGTTGAACGCAAGTTTTGGGTCTTCATTTTCGAAGCAAAGTATGACTATTATATATTTTTGGAAAGCTCTGGATGTTAATTTTCCATAGCCATTGAGAACGCTTCATTTGGACTTGTGTAGCTCCAGAAAAGCTCTTTCGAGTGCATGGAGGTTAGATTCTGACAGCATCTGCAGTGCTTTCTCTGTCTCTGAATCAGACTTTTGCTCCAGCTCCTCAATTTCAGCTAGAAATTACCTGAAATTGTATAAAAATACACAAACTCAAAGTAGAATTCAAAAATATGAATTTTACACTAAAATCTATGAAAATATAATAAAACTTAAATAAAATATGCTAAAAACTATATAAAAATGATGTCAAAATGCATATAAAATATCCGCTCATCAATAAGCATATTTAAAAAAAAAACAAAGAAGAAAATAATATAGTATAAGTACAACAGATTGAACATTGAAGAGGATAAATGGAAGGTCTTACTTGAACTAGCGGCGAAGGGGAGGAGAAGAGTAGTAGCGAACCAAAGACCAGAGAGGAAGAGACGCAATTACACTATAATAGATAGTTAGAAAGGTAGAAAAAATTGTAGTCGCAGAGTCAGAGAGCCAGAGAGGGGAGGAGAGTGGCAGACGATTTTGCCTCTGGCGACGACGGTTCCCTCGGGCTGGGTGTCAGGCGCGCGATGAGAGTTATGCAGTAACCTTAAGAGTTAAATGTGTAAGCAGTGAAAGGGGGAGGGTGGCGTACGGCGGTGAAAATGGACGAGGGTGGCAGAGAGAAGAAGAAGGAGAACGATAACACAGAGATGAGAGGATTAGAAGTAGGTTTTTTTGAGAACAAATATATATATATATATATGTATGTATGTATGTATGTAATAGGGATATTTTAGTCATTTTGTATAATAAAAATATTGTACACTACAGCAAAAATGGAGGATAGCGGCAATAAATTGGCGGCTGTTTATTATATGGCCGCAAATTAACAAAATAAAGGCGGTTATGGTAGCGGTCTGGGCTTCTGCTACAAAAGGAACCAACACCAACTCCCGCAATCAAATCATAAAGAGAGCCAGCGGCCCTAAGTGCCCCCGTGGCCGTCACTCACTCACTCCAACCCTAGGTTCTCTTGGACCACTAACGCAGAGCCAACATCGATCATCTCCCCCAGCGTCTCTGTCAGAACCACCACCGTCATCATCTTCTTCTTCTTCTCTTCTTTCTTTTTCTTTTTCTTCCACCTTCGCCGAACAACCACGGCGAAAACCCTTTCTCTCTTTCTCTTCCCCTGTCTCCTGCCTTCTCTGTCTCGCCGCCGGGGGCTACCATCCAATGCCGCCGCAACCATCTTCTTCCCCTCCTTACAACCTCGCACTGTGGCTCTCAGCTGGCCCTTGCCTCCCTCATTCCCAGTCGCAGAATTAGAACAGAGCCACTATAGTTCCAGCGAGTTCAAACGCAGCAGCGACTGGTCACTGCCACTGCATCCCTCTCTCCTTTGTTCTTGTTCTGTTCTTTGACTCAGGTTCTCAAATCATCTTTTTTTTTTCTCTGTTTTAGTTAATTTAGTATTAGTTATATGTTGATTTTAGTGTTAATTTGATTTGGTTAGGATTATTTGCTGCTGTTAATTGAGTTTAGATTAGAATTAGGATTTATTAGAATTAGTGTTAGTTTATACATAGTTAAACATGTTGCTAATAGCTTCTTGAGTTTGAATTTCAATTTAATTAATTGACTGATACTCTGTTGAGCCACTGCGAAATGCTGCTGATTTTTCATGTCATTAGTGCTGAATTTTGAATTGGTGTTACAAAGAATGCTTGTTAATACTATTTTGTGTTGTTTATGCTTTTGCATGCCAAGTGTTCGACAATATGCCAAGTGTTTTAAATATGTTTTAAAAGTCCCAAGATACAACTTCTGGCACTTTTTGTTAGTATCTCTCTTGACTTTATAACTGTTCAGTCGGTTATTAGGGATTGTTATTAGGCTACGTTGATGGCCCTTAGTCTACCATTTTACATATTACAGGACATGTGGAAACACTTTCGCAAGCTGCTGAGTAATATATTTCTAATTGGCACATTGATTGAATTGAATTCTTATAAACACTGTCTCAAACTTTATCATAGCTTCTGAGTATTTACATATATGCATCAATTCGCAGGTTATCCATTTATCATATTTGTGCAAGAAAAATGCATTCATAGTTCTTGAGTTCTTGTAATGGGAGTGCAGTTATTCTTTTACACTATGGACAGTAAGGTGAGACAAGCTAAATATTTGTATTTATCCATTTATCATATTTGAGTAATGAATGTGGAGTGAATTATAAATATCTAGATTGGTGTATTTTATATATAGTTTTCTCTTGATCATTGGAATGATGATGGCATGAGATGCTTTTCTAGGATGTTTTCAGTGAGGACCAAAACTTTTGATGTCCATGTTGTCCTTTTGCTATTTTGCTGAGGACATAATAAGTACAAGTTGTGTTCTGTTTTTATTGAGTGATACAAATTGGATTAAAGATTGATACATTTTCAATTATCTTAGTCTATAAGTGAGTATATATAAAGCATGGGAGAGTATATATAAAGCATGTGTGATGCATCTGATTGAGTAACTAAGCATGCTTCACATGGCTTATGCTTGCGGTTTCACTTCATTAGTTGATTGATCAAAATGTATAAGGGAAAAGAACAAACAATCTTCGGTTGACTAAACAATTTTATTTTGAAAATTTGTTTATTTATTGATTTTCCATTACCTTTGTCATTGGCTTTCTCCTTTTAGTATACCTTATGCTAATAAAGATTAAAAGAATAAGATTATAAATGAATAAGATTTATATACAAATTACGATTTGTATAAATATTATAGGAATAATATTATTGTGCATTCAATTTTATACTAAAGTCAATTCCGTGCTACTAATTTAGACTTTATCATAATTCAATTTTTATTTTGTCTTTTTTTATCTTATAACCAATAATTTCTCCTACTTAGTTTGTTATTAATAGAAAAAGACTTAATTTTGTTATCAAAAGGACAATTTAATTTCTTCTCCTTTAACCTGTTATTAGATACACTAGGTGCTTGTGCTGTCTTAACCTTGTGTATGAAAAAATTTAAAAAGTAAAAAGGTTCTTTATATACATTTTCTTTTTGGTTTGATTTGTTCTAAATTTTCTTTTTATGCACTTTAAAATTGGTTTTGCTCATTTTTGTAGGATGAAAATATCATGGAAGCAGAGAGCCCTTGATTTAAGATATTTCTTAGTGTAAGTTTTTAAGTCAATTTAGCTCCTAATATTTATTGAACTAGTTAACTAGTATGATTATTTAGCATTTTTGTGTGCATAGAATTATTTTGTGATGGAAGGACATGAAAATATCAAGAGCCTCATTTTTTCCTTGATACTATTCTCTAGTTAGTTTCATGGATAATTTTTCCATTATTAAAAGGTAAGGACAAATGTAAAACTTTGGTTTTAAGCATTAAGGCACAACATTACACTTGACAGTGACATTTATGTATTGTGCTATATTCTTGTCTAAGCTCTGTAGTTTGATCACTTAAAGCATTGATTATTCAATGGCATTTAGAATCCTGCTCGTCTTTTATATTTGGTATTTGAGTAGGTGTTCATCACCACTCCATTATCAATTATTAATATATGTTGTATCTTTAAGTATGGTGTGCCTGGTTAATTTAGTTGCTCACTTTTTTCCTTTCCTAAAAAAAAAGGTTTTTCATATCAAAGTATGCATTTAGGTTATGAAGGAGCTTATAAGAACCAGCAGGGAGAATGCTTGGGCAGAATTAGTTCACTATAAGCTTATTTCCATATTAACTAACATATTTTATTGATGTGTGGTCTTTTAAAGTCAAAGTACAACTATAGTAGATGAAATTTTTTGTATGTTCTTGAGATGCTTCTTATGAGATGCAAATTTTTGTTAGATGAGCATGAAATGCATCTGCCAAACAACAAAGGCCATGGAAAAAAAGAATGGCATCTTGAAAAAAAAAGGGGACAGGGACCTTTCTTTTTCCGTCCTGTCTCTGTCTCTATTGTCTCAATGTTTCTGAATATTTTGTCCTAAGACACTTATCAAACACAATTTAGAATTTATATTACTCCTTTTGCCATCCCAACCTTTAGAAAGAACTCATTAGTCTTGGCTGTGAATTATAATATATACTTTAAGGGAGTGAGTGGAAATTACACATGAGATGAGCACTACTTCCTGATTTTTTTTCTCATAAATTTTCTATATGTTGGGAAACCTATGTTTATAGGAACGTAAGATTAGATTTGGAGTATCTCTGAAGAAGTTATTTTGATATTCTAAGTTCTAAGATGTTAACTCTGGATTTGCGGATATTCACTTGATCTCCCGTGTTGTGTAGGTATATATGCATATTTTTAGGAAACTTTCTTTCATAATTTGGTCATGGCATGTGTTAGAAATGCTTGGAAAATGATATAAATCTCTCGGCCTGATTGATGTTTCTATTTCAAACCCTTAAGTTCCAATGACGGTATTAAGCTATGTTCATGCTATTATAATGCTATGATGTTGAGGTCTTATGATTACAAGATGGGGATAACTATAGACTATAGTTATAAAATTTTTCGCTTAAATTTTATGAAACACATATATAGTAAAGTAAGCATAATTTTACAAGCATATACATTGCTGAAGTCATTATCAAAATTTGGATTGAGATAGTTGTCTGCTTGTTTTTTTATCAGATAAACTAAGTCCTGATAGTCCTATCTTTATATGCCTGATTATCAACTAATAAATTTTTAGTTAATTTTTTTTATTATTAAAGAGAATGCAGGTTCCTTCATTTTTCTATTATTATTATTATTATTATTATGCAATTTGATTGTGTTCCTTTGACAGGCTGCGGATTATAGCAATGTTAGTCGTGCTGGTTGATAGCATCCATTCGTTGAATAGTGATGACATTGGATGGAGCAGCTACTGATGACATTGCATTGGGTGTTGCTGTTGGAAGTAAAGGAAAAGGAAATCTGCATCGCGCAACATTTAATATTCAAGCCATACTTCTATTACTACTTATTGGTAAATAATTTGTGTTGAAATCTGTTGTGAAATGGTTGCAAGTTGTTTTTATATTAATCTTATGTTGATTTAAAAGAATGCTTTTGCTCAACCGATGTTTCATAAAATGCTTCATTGTTGTTATATTTCATAATTTTGTGTGTCTAAGTTTACTTCCTTTCATTTTTCTACTTACAGTCTTAAGATTGTAACGCTTGTAATCTATTAGGTTCAAAGCAGCAGCAGAGAAGAAAAAGAGTGTTCTGAGATATCTATTTCAACAGCAAGGTGAGGAGCTGCCAGCAAACATCGCTGCAGGGATGAATTCCGTGAAAGGATAGAGTGAAAAATAGAATCCTAAGATTGGACTTATTTTGGTTTGAAGCAAACATATTTTTAAATTTGACTATGCAATTTTTAGCAAGAGATTTGCTATGTTGATATTTTTATAAATATATTATTTTATTTTCCAGTTAATTTTATTGTTTTTGCCACAAGCTTAGATTCAATGGCTTTAAAATATTAAGATTTATAGTATTAAAAAAATCCAAAAAGGACAAAAAATTATATCTATAAAAGTAAACAAAAAAAAATTAGCATTTTTTAAAAGAAAAATCCAATTTTTTTTTTCAATTTGATTTGACATTAGCGGCCGTTTTATAACCGCCGCAAAATAGGCGCAAATTTGAGACTATTGAAGTAAATAGCTGCGGTTTTAAAACTGCCGGTAAACATACTGGAAATAGTGCCATCATGGTACTCGAATTTTGCGGCGGTTTTTTAATTGATTGCCGCAAAATACCGATTTAGCGGCGGAAACCGCCGCCAAACCTAATGCCCGCGCCCATAACCAGGGCGGTCCAAGAAACCGCCGGTCTTTGATTTTGCGACGGTTTAAAACCGCCGCGAATCATGAAAAAACCGCCGCTAAAACGCGCCTATCTTGTAGTGGTAGTCATTTTATATATAAAAAAAAAATACTAATTCAAATCGGTATGAAATTTGGTTCACCTAATTTTTATTGAATCAATTTATCCGGTTTATGACAAAAATAATGATTTAACTGATTATGTGTGTGGCAATTTGATTAGTTGAAATAAAATATTTTAAGAAAAAGTTATTTTGAACAACTTTATGTGAGTGACCTCCATTAATTAATCACTTAAATGAAGTAAAATGTTAAGGGTTAGAAATATAATTATTCATGTGTCTATTTTTATCAGTTTAAATTTTTAGAAGAAATAGTTTCATAATATAGTATTAGAATTTTTTATGACCTAAAGATTTAGACTCTACAAGATTCTTATTAATTGGTGGAGATTTTTCAAAACGTCCCCAACATCATCTATTTGTGACCATTTATAAAACTCCCAAAAATAAAAATTCCAGCATTTATATAGTTAAAACACCCACATATTTAAAAGCCTAAACAAACACTTAAAGCCCATACTAAAGATGCAAACTAGGGCTAGCTTCGAGTGAGATGGAAAGTGAGCAAGACCTAATTGAAATCCTAAATTATACCCGTCGTCGTGCCAATGCTGCCGCCACTGCCACCGCCACCGCTACAGTCATTCATCTCCTTGCTATTGGCGCCAATGCCACTACGTACTTCGACAATCTCTTTTCTCGTTGTCTCTTCTGTTGATGCATCTCCTCAGATCGCGATACGGTAACTTTTGAGTTCTCCTTCTACATTTTTATGTGCATTTCTATAAAAACTTTTTTTATTGTTACTTTTGTGATCTCTTTCACATTAATTAAGTTTGATTGATTACTTCTCTTATTTTAAATTTGACTTGTTACTTTTACGATTATTAATTTAATTTTTTAAAAAAAATAGTATCATGGTACTATATATTACTGCATGCACCTAAACTATATATTATTATAAGTTACGTAATCTCAAAACATGTAAAGACCATTTTTTTTTCGAAACTCAATGACTTTAAGGGGCAACCAAAATTAATTTACGGTTTTGATTATACGAGGGGATACCCTTAAGGTGATTTAAAAGGACATGAATTAAGTAACAAATATATCAATTCTGAAATTTTAAGCCTTTATAAAACTTCATGCATGGTATATCATACATTTGCATTTCCAAAACAAAAAGAAGACACATGGCTAGAAATGGTGGTGTGACCTATAAACAAATAACACGTTTTTTCATTATTATTGTTGGATTTGTTATTTGTGCTATCATTGTTGAATCGTATGACAGTATTCCAAAATACTGCTATGGTCTTGAAAATAAGGAATATGTGCTGAGACTTTGTCTTCAAAGATGCAAGAGCCGCTATAGAAATAATCCGAAAAAGAAGAAGGATTGCATTAAGAGATGCAATGCTAAGTATGGTCCTCCGGTGGAAAGTTATAACAATGGTAAGTATTTAAATTTTAAATTATTATATTATATTAATTATCTAATATTCATATTTGATTATATGAAAAATTTTCCGCTCATTGGTGAGTGTTAACTGATCAAAGATACAAATTATATAGGATATTCAACTATATGATACAAAATAAAAATTAAAACAAAATCATGGTACTTTATTTAAGTCGTTTATCATAATATTTAGGACAATTTATCCAAATAAATAAAGTAGATGAAATCTTTACTCAAATGCACAAAACAGAAACATGTTACGTGCATGTGCAATTTTCTATTTCTATGTAATCCGTGGGAAGCAACCACGGTTTTTATTTTCTATATAAACCGTGGCTGGACGGATTATGATTGTTTTGTGTTGTGTGTAAACCGTGGCAAGTAGCCACGGACTACGAAGGGAAGAAGGAAGCCACATAGACTGTGGCAGGCTCCCACGGTTTATGAAGATGGCTAGATGGTGATAAAACGTTGTGGAGGGACAAGGAGAGGGACTGATCAGTAGTCAGTACTATCCATTAGAAGAATTTTAGAATTTGAGTGGAAAAAAAGAAAAAAAAAAGATTAATTTTTTTTATATTTTATTCGATAAAAATGTATCTAATATTTCTTATTTTTTTATTAATGATTTTAAAATAATTAAGCTAAATTTTTTAGAATTAAAATGAATAATTAAGCTAAATTTTTTAGATCTTATTCAATAAAAATATATTTAACATATTAGTTCAAAATATGATCTCTTGTAGGATTTTAGATGTGTGGGTTAATAATTAAAATCCTTAAGATTTATTTTTTAGATTTTAAAATTAAAATCTTTAATTTTACTGAATATAATTTTTGGATGTATATTTAAATGATAATCTTTTAATAATTAAAAATGTTAGAACTAAAACAGAAATTTTAAATTTTAAATTTCAGTTTTATTTAGTTTGTATTTTGAATATGTATTTAATTTTAAAAAGATGCTAAATCTATTTAAATGTGTTTATTTCAATTTTTTTAAATTATTATAATAAAAAACTAAATAAAGGATCACATTTAAAGGATTTCTTAGTCTTCAAAAGTCTCTTTTATCTTAATATTTTACGAATTAAAATGCTTTTGAAAAATCACTAGTGAAAAAAATATATGAATTTAAACCTCTGTAAATATGAAATTGATAAACAATATATTTCATATTCAAGTAATAAAATTTTAAATCAAGAATCCTTTAAACATTCATTATTTAGTTACTATTTTTATTTTATATACGAGTTTATATTAAGCAGAATACTCATCCCAATCCAAAATCAAATCATGTCCCCATTGACAATAAATACGCCATTGGTATTTAAACTTTATAAAAAAAAATTCCATTCCTCAAGGCTTCTATTCTATTCTATGTATGTAAAGAAAGTGTAGTTCAACTCATGCATATAGCATGCTAACAGTGCTAACTGCTAATGCAAATAAACTTCAATCAGAATTATATTCTTTCACACTATATTAAGCAAACAAAATTTAATAAGAGCCCACTCACTTGTCATATGATTGAGATTCTGTCTTTTTTTTTTTCTTTTTTCCACTCAAATTCTGAAACTCTTCTAATGGATAGTACTGACTACTGATCAGTATATCAGTCCCTCTCCCTCTTCCTCCCACAACGTTTTATCACCATCTAGCCATCTTCATAAACTGTGGGAGCCTGCCACGGTTTATGGCTTCCTTCTTTCCTTCGTAATCCGTGGCTACTTGCCACGGTTTACACACAACACAAAACAATCATAATCCGTTCTAGATAGCCACGGTTTATGTAGAAACTAGAAACCGTGGTTGCTTTCCATGGATTACATAGAAATGAAAAATTGCACATGCACATAACATGTTTTTGTTTTGTGTATTTGAGTAAAGATTTCATCTACTTTATTTATTTGGGTAAATTGCCCTAATATTTATGAGTTCAAATAGAAAGTTAATATTTTTCAACTGACATATGAAATAAATATTTAGGTTAATTGAGATTTACTCCCAGAATCGTAGATTATGTGATCTTTAGCCCTTAATCTTTAAAAATTTAAATGTTAATTTGCGCATTTTTAAAGTTTAAGGGCTAAAGTTGCATGTGACCCAATAATAATGTTCAAGAGGAAAAGTGCAACTAATCCAAAATATTTCAATAGTTTAATTTATTTTTAATTTTACTTTGTGTTCCATTTTGGTTTCCGTGTTATATATATACTTTGAGCTTGAAGTATAGTACTCTAAGTCTATATATACTAACACTATTGTTATGTGAGAGAGAATTTTTTTCAAATAGTTATGCTAAAAAAACCTAACAATTTTTTTTTCTGCAGGCATGTAAGAATTAGAATTTAAATAAATCTTTAATTTCATACATAAAAGAAGATTTGAGCACCTCATCGATCAGACCAGAAAATGATTCACATTGCAATACCGGATGTTTAAATTACTTTCTTATTATTTCAGTTATCCTTTAGGTTTAATAGTTAAATTGTGATATAAGGCAATAGTAGCCATTAGACTACAATCAAACGTAATAAAAAATTGTGAAGTGACGAAATTTCTTTTACATGTTCATCCAATTTAAAATTTATTTAGATGAATAATCACAAATGAAAAAATATCGCACATTGATCAAATTCGAAAGCGATTCACGAAGTTGATTTTTTTAATGCATAATATTTGTTCAAAATTTTTGTGACCATCCGAATTTCGTAGCTTCCGAAATGATGGGGCTTCTTTCACCAAGTTGATTAGAGACCGAGAGGCAATTTATAAAGACATTCTAATACTTAAGATTTATTTGAATGAATAAATAATTTTTAACCCTCTTTTTTCTGTGTCGTTGCTTTCCTATTTTTAGATTTTCTCTCTCTCCTTCTTTCTATCACCTTTTTACACTCTCATCGCTGTATGCCACCCCCTTTCATTGCCTACACGCCTAACTCTCAAGGTAATCGTAAAACTGTCGTCGCACACCTGACACCCAACTCGAGGAGAATCGTCGTCGTCGAAGGCAGAGTCGTCCGCCACCTTTCTTTCCTCTCTAGTTCTCTGATTTTGCAACTACAACTTTCTTTACTTTTCTAACTATCTGCGACAATGTGACTGCATCTCTTCCTCTCTAGTCTCTAGCCACTACAAAAAAGAGGCATAAAATGGCAGCAACATAATGGAAGTTCTACAAAACCGCCGATATATTCATAAATTGAGGCAGTTTATGCAGCTGCCGTAATTTCACTGGTAGGAAGCAACGGTTTTTTGGTGCTTTTGACGGTTTTAAACGCCATTACCTGCTCCTGCTCTTGCTTCACTGATATAAAAAGTAAAAACTCTTCTATTTCATTAATAAACGTTGTCTATTTGATCGAGCCTCCATCCCAATGTGAGAAACCAAGAAGTTCCTCCATCGCAACATGAGATCTGCAATCTCATCCACGAGGCTCTCCTCTGGCGGCAAGCTCCTCCATCAACGCTTTTCTTCCAGCTGCGATCTCCTCCATCAACGTTTTACTTCAATTGATGGATCTGCTGTGTGATTTTTTCTGCTCCACCGTGTTGTCCTATGTGAAGCTTCTCCATCTCCATCTTTGTTGAATTAGCTTTATATACAAATCCACATTCTCTTTTTTTAATTACTCATATTTTGTTTTGCAAATTGTTACTACTTCTATTTCTGTAATTTTAGGTTTTGATTTTCTTCCTTGTTAGCAGAAATTGGGGGTAAGGTCTTCATGTAATTTCTTCGATTTTTTCTTACATGCTTGTATACAAATTTGCATTCTCTTCGCGGTTTTGATTTGTAAATATGCTTTCGGTTGGTGCTTTACTGATTTGCATAGCACGTGTTTGATGAATTGCTTGAATGCTTATTTTTTTTGTCTATGCATTTATTCAATCATTGTTGTATGTGACATATCTCTTTTGCAGACAAATTAACAAATTCTTTTATTAGCTTGAAACTTGTTTTTGTTCTTTGTTAAGTTATTTACTTTAGAGAACAATGAAGTTGTTAACAATGAGATTGTTTCCTGTGCAGATGATGAAGATAAATTGATTTGGAACTATTTAAAAGATGGAAGCTACCTAAATAAGAACCACTTGAAGATAGACATCATCTTTTCGTTCATCTAGTGAGTATTAATATGCTGAACTTAAATATTGTTTGCGACCTTGAAATAATTAGTTTAAATTTTTTGATATTTATTGTTGTGAGATTCTTTTTATTAGTATATAGACGATCTATAAAGAATTTTGCAAATATTTATTTATTGTGATGCAATTTATCCTATAATTTTAGTAAGTAAACTAATACCAAATTTATCTAAGTTTCTGTTAATAGGAAAAGCTGAATAAAGTTGCTAGTAATAAGGCCGAATTTATGTTGTTATACATGTGCAGTTTACTGGATTGGATTGGAAAGAAACAAATGCTTCTCTTTTGTGTTGCCCCTTGTGCTCTTGTCTGCTCATTAAAAGGACCCATTTAAAAAGAAGTCACTTTTAGATAATTGAGTTATTCACCATGTTTCCACAATTAAGAGTTTAAAACTATATATGGTACTTTCCTAGCTCACTGATGGTGGTTTCAATTTGCATTGTTGGTCCATGTTTAGACAATTTTATAGGATCGGAGGAAACTGAAAACTGCAAGTAAAAATAATTGTTAAAATAAAATTGTTAAATAAAGTACAAGAAAGATGAGTTTGATTTTGATTGTACAAGAAATTGTTAAAATTTCAAGGTTAGGTGGAAGTAATGAAGAAGGGGTTATTCAGTTTCAACAAGTAATATAAGTTGCACAAGATAAATGGTGCATATATAAATATTTTACAATTTTCAAATCATGTAGGAATTTGATCACTATGGACATTTAATTATGTGCTGGCTGGTAATAAACTTTGTAAGGGTTGTTTATCACTATTGCACACTTTGTTAGTAGCGGTGACAATGAACCATCCAAGAGTAGAACCATGTGCAGGATTCACGGCCGGTAAATTAAAAAAAAATATTGAGAGTCTTAATTTATTTTCTAATTGTTTTTTAAATTTTGCAATTAAAAAAATTTTGAACTTTTGTTTATCTTTTTAATATTTTGAGAGTGCTGTTAGGAATCATTTTGAGGAGGCATGGTGTTGGTGTTTGAATATGGAAGAGAAGAGAAGATGAAAAAAATGAATAATTGAATGAAGGAGAAAACAGAGTCAAATATAAGAGGGAGAAAGAAAAAAGAAAGTGTATTTTAAAATTCTAAATCAAGTTGTGGTAGCTAGTTTTAGTTTACCAAAAACATGACTATCACGTTACTTCCATGGTTCCATGGCTTTCTTGCTAGTGCTCACTTAGTGTGGTTTTTTCATCCCTTGTGTTATAGGTATATAAAAAAATACTTTCATGTATATTTCACTTGATTGATTTCATGTTAAAGCTAGCATTAGATGTATTTCTTTTTTAACTTTCTTGAAGTGTATCTTTTAATTTTGATCAGCTAATAGATGTTATTTTTCTCTTTATTTTTGCTGTAATTATTGAATACCACTACAAAAAAAAGGGCACAAAATGGCAGCAACATAATGGCGGTTCTATATTATTGAACTGTATGGACTTGTCATTCAACAAAGGTTTAAAAGGTCCTCTATCTCCAGAGATAGGAGACTTAAGCAATCTGAATATACTGTAAGATTCCTTAAGAAACAATATCCATTTTCCTTATATTCACAAAAAAATGCATACTAATACTTTCTTTCCTTAATTTGTGTCAGCATCTTGGCTGGTTGTAGCTTCAGTGGCAGCATTCCAGATGCATTGAGGAATCTTGCACAGCTATCCTTCTTGTAAGAACTCATGAGAAGCACAAAGAAGTGTTGATGCGGCAATTATAGATGGCTTGAATTCCAAAAGCTTTATCTCTGCATTATCATAGCATAAGAAGCAATCACTATTATTCATTATTATTTGGTTTTCTGCAGGTTTGTTCACTGGTATTGACGATCCATATGAACCAGCAAGTAGTTATGAAGTATGTATTTCAGTATTTATATGTAGTTGTTATGTTGTGCGTATACTTGGTATCTTTGAAGGAGGAAAATACTAATTAGCTGAGAAAGCACTTCAAATGCACTTAGTCCTTTTTCATTCTCTGCACCAGCAAATTCTAGATTTGCCTTTAAGAATATTGATGTCATAGCTGTGGTTCCATGAAAAACAATTAAGGAGAATCCATAAGGCACTGAATTACTTGGGTGATCTTGCTTGTTTACAAAGGATGTATGGCGAAGGTGACTCAGTGAAGCAAGAGTTTGCAGCAGCTTCTAGTTACTATTTACAAGCTAATTCTCTATGGCCTTCTAGTGGAAATCCCCATCATCAGGTACTTTGTGGCATTCTTCAACTGTTTGTGCCTCTGATTTATTTTTGGTAGATTAACATCTCATATGCGAAGTGTGCCTTATAGGTATTTGGTGCACGAATTTGAATCACACTTTTCACAACGCGTACCACTAACCAGCAAGTGCACTGGTCGTCAAGTAATACCTCACGTGAGTAAGGGTCGAATCCCACGGAGATTGTTGATTTGAAGCAATCTATGGTTATCTTGTAATCTTAGTCAGGAAGTCAATTATGTTTATCAGTTGATTGCGAATAACCAGAGAGCATAATTAAAGGTTACTTGTTGTGCAGTAATGGAGAATATGTTGATTTTGGAGATGCTTTGTTTCTGAATCTCTGCTTTCCTCTGTCTTCTTGTTCACGCACGCACGTCCTTCTATGCAAGCTTGTTGTGGATCACCGTTGTCAATGGCTACCTTCCATCCTTCCAGTGAAAACTATGCTCACGCGCTCTGTCACAGTACGGCTAATCACCGGTTGGTTCTCGATCCGGTTGGAATAGGATTTACTATCCTTTTGCGTCTGTCACTAACGCCCAGCCTTCAGGAGTTTGAAGCTCGTCACAGTCATTCAATCCTTGAATCCTACTCAGAATACCACAGACAAGTTTAGACTTTCCGGATTCTCATGAATGCCGCATCAATTCTAGCTTATACACGGAGATTCTGATTAAGGAATCTAAGAGATACTCATTCAATCGTATATAGAACGGAGTGGTTGTCAGGCACACGTTCATGATTTGAGGAGGTGATGAGTGTCACAGATCATCACCTCCATCACAGTTAAGCGCGAATGAACATCTTAGATAGAACAAGCGTGTTTGAATGGAAAACAGAAATACTTGCATTAATTCATCGAGACACAGCAGAGCTCCTCACCCCAACAATGGTTTAGAGACTCATGCCGTCAGAGAATACAAATTTTAGATCTGAAATGTCATGAGATACAAAATAAGTCTCTAAAAGTTGTTTAAATACTAAACTAGTAGCCTAGGGTTACAAAATTTGGATAAACTATGATGGATGATGCAGAGATCCACTTCTGGGGCCCACTTGGTGTGTGCTGGGCTGAGACTTAAGCAATTCACATGCAGAGGCCATTTGTGGAGTTGAACGCCAGTTTTATGCCAGTTTGGGCGTTCAACTCCATCTTTTGATCCTTTTCTGGCGCTGGACGCCAGAATTGGGCAGAGAACTGGCGTTGAACTCTAGTTTACGTCGTCTATCCTGTGCAAAGTATGGACTATTATATATTGCTGGAAAGCCCTGGATGTCTACTTTCCAATGAAATTGGAAGCATGCCATTTCGAGTTCTGTAGCTCCAGAAAATCCACTTTGAGTGCAGGAGTCAGAATCCAACAGCATCAGTAGTCCTTTTTCAGCCTGAATCAGATTTTTGCTCAGCTCCTTCAATTTCAGCCAGAAAAATACCTGAAATTACAGAAAAACACACAATCATAGTAAAGTCCAGAAATATAAATTTTTCCTAAAAACTACTAGAAATAGACTAAAAACTAACTAAACATCCTAAAAACTATATGAAATTAACCCAAAAAGCGTATAAAATATCCGCTCATACAACACCAAACTTAAACTGTTGCTTGTCCTCAAGCAACTAGACAAATAAAATAGAAGACTAGTAGTTGAGAAGCAATAATATCTCAGAGTTTTTTGCATGAAGCTCAGATTCTAATTAGATGAGCGGGCTAGTAGCTTTTTGCTTCCGAACAGTTTTAGCATCTCACTTTATCCATTGAAGCTCAGAGTGATTGCATCTATAGGAACTTAGAATTCAGATAGTGTTATTGAGTATCCTATTTCAGTATGATGATTCTTGAACATAGCTATTTTATGAGTCTTGGCCGTGGCCCTAAGCACTTGTTTCCAGTATTACCACCGGATACATAAATGCCACAGACACATAATTGGGTGAACCTTTAGATTGTGACTCAGCTTTGCTAAAGTCCCCAATTAGAGGTGTCCAGAGTTCTTAAGCACACTCTTATTTTGCTTTGGACCTTGACTTTAACGCTCAGTCTCAAGTTTTCACTTGACACCTTACGCACAAGCATATGGTTAGGACAGCTTGATTTACCGTTAGGCCAGGATTTATTCCTTTTTGGCCTCCTATCCACTGATGCTCAAAGCTTGGATCCTTTTATTACCTTGTCTTTGGTTTAAGGCTTTGGCTTTTGCTCTTTTTTTTTTTTTTTTCTTTTTTTTTTTCTGCAAGCTT